>NC_143576.1:53082514-53385757 GCF_048544385.1 Mastigoproctus giganteus | reverse complement strand
CAGATAAGTATATGACTCCACCTTTTCAATTACTGCTCCTTCAATCATTATTTCCCTTTCCGTGGCATACTTGTTCATCATTACTTCTTTTGTTTTAGCCATATTCATCTTTAGTCCAAAATCCTTACTAACTGTGCATAACTGATTAAGATTTTCCTCTAATTCTTTGGGATCGTGGCTTATGACCACAATGTCATCTGCAAATCGTAAATGGTTTAGGTACTCTCCGTTCACATTGACTCCTTTCTGCGACCAGTCTAATCTTCTGAAAGCTTCCTCCAGGGCAGCAGTAAACAGCTTCGGAGATATTGTGTCTCCTTGTCGAACTCCTTTCTCGATTTTAAATTTGCTACTGTCTTTGTCTAGTCTAATAAAGGATGTAGCACTCTCATATATTTTCTTCAAAATTATAATATATGGAGTATCTATGCCTTGTCTTTCCAGTGCCCGAAACATTGCCTTATGCTGTATGGAGTCAAATGCCTTTTCATAATCCACAAATGCCAGGCATAATGGTGTTTTATATTCATTTGCTTTCTCCATTAGCTGTGATATTATGTGAAGGTGATCCATAGTTGAGAATCCTGTCCTAAAGCCAGCTTGCTCTTTCGGTTGATTCTCATCAAGTATTCTTTCTAATCTGTTAGTAATGACCCTTGTGAACAACTTGTAGATATGGGATAACAAGCTAATTGGTCTATAATTTCCAATTTCTGATTTATCTCCTTTCTTATGCAGCAAAACTATGATTGCATTATTCCACTGCTTAGGCATCACACCTTTTCTAATGCACTTTGTGAAGAGCCTTGCCAGTTTTTGTGTTATGTCTCTTCCTCCCAATTTTAACAACTCTACAGTAACGTCATCTTCCCCCGGAGCTTTCCGATTCTTCATTTTCTTCAATGCATGTTCTACCTCATCAGGAAGAATATCGGGTATGTCGTATGTGTTGCTACTTTGCAATCCATCTTCCCCACTGCTGGTATCATTCCCTCGCTCCTTGTATAATTCTCCATAGTAGTCTTCTGCTATTTGAATTATGCCTTCTCTGCTGTTTATAAGTACACCATCGCTATTCTTCAGTTTCAATATCATTTGTCTTTCTGTATTACTGCTCATGGCTGCTGACTTAAATCCTTTGTTTTCCCTTAATGCTTGTTCTACTTTTCTTGTGTTAAATCTTCTTATGTCCTCTCTGAGTCTCTTTCTAATGGCTTTGCATAACTCAGTATACTCAATTTTCTTCCTGTCAGTGTTTTTCTTGCTCTTCATTTGTCGTCTTTGGTTCATCATGACAAGTGTTTCTTGACTAATTTTTTCTTCTTTGGATTTCTGTTTCCTTATAGGTTTCTTGGGCTTTATCACTTTCAGAAAGTTGTAATATTCCTCGTCGATATCTTGGTCCTGAGCAGTCTGCAGAAGCTCAAACTTGTTCTTAAGTTCCAGTACATACTGCTTTTTCTCCTCCTCTGTTATTTCAAAGACCTTTGTATTATTTACTCGAGTCAGTTTTTTCCTTTCCTTTCCTACATCTATATCAAGTGTACATCTTACCATTCTGTGATCACTTCCAACATTTACCTTATTCAGGACGGTAACATCATTCACAATATATCTTCTGTTAGTGAGGATGAAGTCGATTTCATTAGTTGTTAATCCATTTGGACTCTTCCATGTCCACTTTCTGTTCACCCTTTTCTTGAAAAAAGTGTTCATTACTGACATTCCCTGAGATTCTGCAAATTCCACAAGTCTTTCACCTCTTTTATTTCTTTCACCAATTACAAAATTTCCTATAGTTCGTCTTTCTGCGCTGTTTTGCCTTTTTCCAACCTTAGCATTGAAGTCCCCCATAATAATAGTGTAGTGGGTTTTCTGCTCATATACAAGACTCTCAATTTCGGTGTACATTTCTTCAACCTCTTCATCATCATGGCTCGATGTTGGTGCATAAATGATTATAATCTTTAGCTTGTACCTCTTAGAAATCTTGAGTATTAGTCTTGACACCCTTGGTGATGTACTTTTGAATTCCAAAATGTTGTTTTTAAAATCTTTATGGACCAGAAACCCAACTCCACCTTCACTCCTTTCACTGTTTCCATTGGTGTACAGCAGATTTCCACTTGATAAACTTATAAGTGATTCATTTCTTCTTCTTGTTTCAGCCAAACCGATGATATTCCAATTCACATTTTCTAATTCCTTTTCCAGCTCTAATATCCTTTCTTCACCGATGAGTGATCGTACGTTATAACAGGCCAAGTTCAATTTCCGTGCATGGCAGCCTGGTCGTACCCAGAGATTCTTAGCACCATCTGCTTCCACTCTGATCCTCTCGCTGCCGTAAGAGGGAGAGTGAAAGCTGCTGGGGACTGAGGGCCATCCTTAACCTTTTGCGCACCCTTTAAAAACATTTATTAGCCGTTTCTATTTTATTCAAATAAATAATTGCTAAATTTAGCTAACCTATTTTTAGGTATAATGTCCAAAATTTTATTATAAATATAATAAATTTTTTTTTTTTTTTTTTTTTTTTTTTTTTTTTTTTTTTCTTCATTACTGGTAAGCCAGGGCTTACATAACACTCTTGGAATACTGTGCCCAGGTCTGGAAGACGCGTCTGAAGAAAGATGTAAGACTTCTAGAAAATATGCCAGACACGCGACTACATTGGCGAAGAGCCCTAAACATTATCCCTACCAGGAATGCCATAAAATGTGTCATTTTCAGTTTAGTAACTGAACGCTTTAGGGCAGCGTTTGAAGGTTTAAGTTCCTAAAGGAGACGAGTAAAATGACCGTGGGAGGAATATTCTCACAGGTAAGCGAGAGAACAACTAGAGCACAACTACAAAATCTCAAGGAAGAGCAGTAGACTATAATTTATGAAGTTTAACTTCATGGTGTTGTGGAACTTTAGAATAAGTTGTTGCAATGGCCGAGGTGAAACGTTTGCAAAAGTTCAAGAAAGAAGTCGGTGGATACTTTTTACGATGAATTTTGAGAATCAAATTTTTCTTTCAGCAGATGTAGAACAAGTTTACTTCCTTGCATAATTATGATGTTTTTATACTAACTCCAAAGCATATTTTTAAATAGTTTTTGGTGGCCGTATGTTTGTCCGAACATTCAGTATAAAGTATAGAGCTTCCCAAAGGCCTACTATATTCTTTTTTAAATTTAAAGTTTACTATTTAACTTTTATTATTTAAATTTTACTATTTTAGAATCCGACCTCGAGGTAAAGGAATACCTGGTCAAGACCTTAAATCAGTAAGGGCAATTATCCGTTAAAATAGTCATCCACCCTTAGCTTTTATGGCATGCTGGAACCGTTCCTAAGACCAGTGCTTCTTCCTTTTATACGCTCCATCCCAAACGCTATTTTCAGCAAGACAATGCTCATTAACATATGGCATTCCCGATATTGCCTACTTGATGTGGGCTCGCTTCCTCGATCTATCAGTTCTGTTACCTATTTAACATTATGAAATTGGCATCCTTTATTCCAGCGATATAAGCAAAACATTTTTCTAAGTAAATACTGCTGAATTGATATGCAAATTTAACTATTTCCTGTCTGCATTGACTCCACTTTATTTGAGCACAAAGCACATACTCACACTACTTTTATGTGGCACAATTTAATTGACGAGTGGCATAAGTGGCGGAAGACAACATATAGTCTTATTACTGTTCAGTAATATAATATACTTCACTTTGTTACTAATAAAAAAAAGTGTATATTTAAGTTTCATTTCTTAAGGTCAAATGACGGAATAATAATATTCATAATTTATGTATTACAACCAAGTTTCTGATAAGTTTTTAATGCATCGTTGAACATGCATTAAAAAAAAAAAAACTTAACCTTTGAGACCATAATTCTTGAGGAAATTCATTAAAACCACGACGACGTTGCAAACAATTTATAATATGGATATTACTGTGTCAAAGCGTACGATTCAAAAATTTTATAAAAATGATACCATAGATGGAAAGATATGATATGATACCATATAGACAAAGATGGAAAGAACATGTAGAAAGAATGGAAGATAATAGATTCCCTAAATTAGCTTACACATATAGAGCAAAAGGAAAAAGAGACAGAGGAAGACCGAAGAAAAGATGGGCAGATCTCTTCGAGATCGGAACAGGCGGATCGCCTAATCCGTAAAGGAAGATAAGATACCATGTTTCATTTACAATGAAGAAAAGAAACTTTAGTTGTTATTGACCTGTTTATAATAAAATAGATAAGTACTTGTAAATTAAGCTACTCCACCATGGCAGCAAATTTACAGATTTCAGTGTAGGAAACCATCGGTGCCGTTTGACTATAAACACTATGTGTAAGTTATCATTCGGGTAGCTCATTTTCAAATCGCCTCTATAGGCTCACAACGAAATTAGCTGTCATCTCTCTCGAGTTCCATTTTTTTTACTCCTTAATCTAAGAGATGGTGCTTTTGAGAATCAAAAGAATAAGAGTACTATTGATTTTTTCAAGAGCATGTGATTTAAAAAATATATTCCTAACCAAACATTTCTTATATAATCCTGAGGAACAAGTTTTGCTTGTAAAAGGTGAAAGAAATGCAAGATTCTGATTATTGGATATCTGTGAATGGATTTAATTATTCAATATCCTGTCTCATAGATTTCATAAATTTTCTTCGTACAATTCAAATTTTTTGTCTATAATTGTATTATAGGAAGTTGTTTTAAAATTAGATTGAACATTTCTGGAAGCGCTGGTTCAATTAAAGATCTGCACAAGTAATTATTGTACTTTTGCGTCGCAAGGTGCATTTTCTTTGTTAAAAGAACTGGTCTGAAATTCCTATTCGACTAAGTTTCTTCCCAATATCTAAAATATATTTTTCAGGCTGCATTCTTGGCAGTTAGCATCTCAAGTCAATTTCAGAAATTAAAATTTCGTCTGAATTTTCATCAAGCTAACCTCAAATATTTCTAACGAATTTTAGTTTCCATTGTTCACAGAAGAAATCAATTTTCGCTGGAGCTGCAGCAGTTTTTCGCGTTCACATAATTATGTTATCTTTTAAGATAAGTAAACGCGAATGGCTTTGAATGTTTTGACCACTATTCGAATTTGTAGGTAACCCTGATAGACAACTGAAATCAGCTTGCAAGAAAAGTGTCTATCACCAGATCAAGTTGCACAAAGCGATTTTACCGAATTTTGGCTGAAGGATAGTCAGCAATTCTAGTGAATAGAGCACATAATATGAATGGCAAACAGTTGATCGTTTATTAGGTGAACTGAATTTTTCAGCCTTAGTTGTCTTTATGAACCTTCTTTTTTTATTTCTCCCAGTACCAGCGTGGCGTTCTCTATAATTTGTTGGCAAAACTGCACGAAGCGAAGCTATCATCACACTGGAAATAATTGCTGCCAACAGAAGTCTTTATTGCTTGCATCAGAACGGTATCCCATTTTGAGTATTGTGATCCCGTTCGCCATAAAGCAACTCCACATGGAATATTACCGTAAACAGCGCCTTTTACGTAGATGATTTCACCGTTTCCTGCAATTGCAGTAATCCGAAAGTGGACGGAAGCGCACGAAAAGAACAGTATAAATACAAGGAAACGAAAAAGACTCACTAGAAAGCAATTACTATATTAAAAAAAATAATAATAAATAAAATAAACTAAAACGCTTTTAGGGCTTAAGCCTCACGCTGCGTAAAAATTTGACAAAGTACAAGATTGTGCAATAGAAGAATGTTAGTAGGCAGCAAACTCTAAATTAGCTAAAACGGCATCGTTTTAGGTCTATCTTATGTTGTGAATACCTTCGCAGCGAGTTAGCATTAGTAGGGCACATGATAGCTTATATAGCATCAGCCAAAAGAAAAAAAAGAAAAAAAAAAAAACACCACCCTTCATTTAACCCATCCATTCACTCCAAATGTTTGTCTAGCCTTGAACTTATTTAAGTTGCTGATCTCCACTACGACAGTTGGAAGTTTGTTCCAACTATCAACCACTCGCTGGCTAAAGGCAAATTTCTACACATCTATTCTACAATTGACTTTTCTCAATTTGAATTTATGTCCCCTCAGGTAGGTAATCTGAGCAAGAGGAAGAATCCCATTAGCATTGAGCTTGCTCAATCCATTCAAGGTCTTATACACCTCAATTAGATCACCTCGCAGGTGTCTAGTCTCCAGAAGCTGCAATTTGCAGAACTTAAGCCTTTCTTGGTAACATCAACCTTTTGTTCCACTCACCAATCTTGTTGCCCTTCTCTGTACTCGTTCCAGCAGCTCTACATAATTTCTTAAAATGAAGCCTCGAGACACTCAAGACACTCAAGGTGTGGCCTGACCATTGCCTTATACAAGAGGACAATCATCTTATCCCTGCTAGCAAAATTCCTGTATATCATTAACAAGACCGCATGAGCTACTCTTTCTGCATTGTTCAAAAACGTTATCTGACCGCACAATTATCCCTGTTGCCATGGTATTTTTTTTTTTATGTGAATCCCAAACACGAGAGGTATTAGAACCTATAGTACTTAGTACCGTGCTTGGGGTGGAGGTTGAGAAGATGAAAGAAGATATTTGTTGACATTGGACTTGAACTTCTGCAGACTAATTTTCAGGAAACACATATGAAGGAAGGTTGTTCCAGAAAACGGCAGTTGAATGAATAAATGAGGAAGACGAAAAGTTGGTTCTGTGGGTTTGAAGTTGGACAGTAAATAGATGTTGGCTGGTGGCGGCACGTGTTCGGACTGTTTTTAAAGAGAGAGCAGAAATTATAGAAGCCAATTCAGAAGAACAGTGCCCATGGAAGTATCTGTAGAAGAGGTATGCAGCAGAAACAGTGCGTCTATGAGAAAGCGAGTGGAGAGACTCTGTTAGAGATGAATCATTAATTAACCTAACTGCCCTCTTCTGAATGGAATCAAGAAGCCTGAGAGAATGTTGTAAATAAAATAAAATTGTATGTTGTAAATAAAATAAAATAATAAAAATAGCCAGCATAACTGCAACGTGTCGATTCTGGCAAAGTTAGTACTGTCTGTCGTATATTTCCACTTTTTTTTTTAAGTTTAAGGATTTGTTATTTATTCGAGGTATTGTGCTACCTCGAATAAATAACGCTTCTCCAATGGAGAAGACTATTGTTACTTATTCTCACCGGATGTCACCACCCAGACGGCACCGTTTCAGGGCTATTTGGCCCATCTTCGGTGGGTGGGTAAGTAACCGTCCATCTCGAATAAGTAACCGTTACTTATTCGAGATAGTGCAATATCATGACAACTCGTTGTGAAGGTATTCACAATATGAGATATAAATAAAACGATGCCGTTTTTAGCTAATTTAGAATTTTCTGCGTACTAACATGCTGATATTGCACAAACTTGTATGTTGTAAATAAAATAATAAAAATAGCCAGCATAACTGCAACGTGTCAATTCTGGCGAAGTTAGTACTGTCTGTCGTATATTTCCACTTTTTTTTTTTAAGTTTAAGGAATAGAAATGTTGCTCTGTGTTATCTACAAGTTTTTTTTTTTTTTTTTTCGGTTAACAGAGTATTCAACCAAATCAAATTACAAAAAAAGTGGTGGTTTCGATTTTGCACCTCAGCCAGTATCCGTGGAAAAAATTTGACTGCGATACTCAGTTCTCAAATTTGCATTTAAATGGACTCGCACATATGCTATCTCTTCTGCCATTTCATGAATAGTTAATCATCTGTCATCATCCATTCATTTACACCTATTTCAGCTACCTTACCGCCGGTCTAAAGGGCATCCAGAACGCTCGCTGCTTTCGACAGATATTCATCCATTTTATAAAGACTAATTTAAATAAGTTATTAACTAATTTAATCTAAATTATTCCACAACATCAGGAATCTCTCATAATGTGGACTTATACTTCGCAACTGGGTTGTCATCGTTGCTACACCAGGGTCCCTGCCCACACACTGATGATGAGTCAATAAGCTCCAAAACGGTGCCGTATGGGTGATGGTATCCGTTGAGAATAAGTAACAAGTCTCCTCCTAGGGTGAAGCGTTTCTTATTCGAGGTAGTGCAATATCACGTCAACTCGTTGTGAAGGTATTCATAATATGAGATATACTTAAGGTTGCCAATGTATAACTACTTAAGTAGTTGGTTACGTATAGAAAGGATGCAATTGCACTAACTTGTACGTTAACCAATTTAATTAAGAAAAACCTAATGCATAAGCGTTTGGTTCTTAAAAAAAAAATCGAGAGCTAGGTACTTCCGGTTCGTGCATGTGAAAAGGCACCCAGTATCTGGTTTGCTTCAACAGCAAATACGAACAGAGAAACAGTATGAAATAAAATCAGGAAGATGAGAAGCAAGTATCGAAATATTCAGCAATCAATTTTTGACTAAAGGAAAGGACTTAACTATACCTAATAAAGAAAATGTCCTCACGAAGCTTTTGCCAACATATATCTGAAAATATATTTTGTACACCAGACTTCCAAAACTATTAAAAAACAGACAGACAGACATACACAATCTGATTTTTTTTCACCAAAAATTCATAAAACCAACATCTAACAATCTTGGAACTATAAAGGACATTATCCCAATCAAAGAACACAAAAGGTCCTGACGGTATTCGCTATCTGATGCTAAAGAACGTGGAGGAGAAACCTGTGGTATCTTTATTATTATATAATAACAACGATAATAATAATAATAATATTATTATTATTATTATTATTATATAAGAATTTCATACGGAAAATGAATTTCCGGATAAATGGGAGCAATTGTATATTTCTGCTTAATATATGTATAGTTCTTACTTATTAGTCCTAAAGTATATAGTTCTTGATTTGTAGGATTTTTACAGCTTTTAAAAAAGCTGTAAAAATCCTAGAAAGTCGACTTACTACCGCCCATTGCTCCTAACTAGCTATCTAGAAAGAAATATTAAAAAAAGAAGAAAAAAAGATGATTCATGCAAGATTAACTACGGTATTTGGAATCCCAAAGAAAAAAAAAAATGTCCAGTAAAGTGGTCCGTGAAGACAACGATCAAAAATAAAAAAATAATTTCTAGATAAATGGTATCACGGTATATAGTTCTTTCAATGGAAGGTAATATACGAGAATGATTTCATTAAAAAAGTGTTTTTTTTAATGATAACAAAGATGATAATTTGTATAGTTTCGATGTAGCTTAATATTAAAATAAAATCATAAATATCTGTTTACCTCGTATCTTCTTTCCTGAACCGCTTAAATATCTGGGTTGGTGACTTAAATGCGTCGGAAGGTATCAAACTTAAGCCATGGTATCATTGTGGCTAAATTTTATATCGATAAAGCACATGACACTACATGATATTACCGAACACTCAGGGATATATATAATTTTAGAATGAGAGCACACGTCCCACTTTATCGGAACTTTTTATTTTAGCGAATCTTTCAAGTTCAAATGCAGACAATAAGACCTTCTTCCTGGGTCTTAGGGAGACCCAAAACTAACATATAAAAATGTTTAAAAAAATTGCCTAAAAACTTAATGTGCTTGAAAGTGTTAAAATTCCATTCCCACACCAAATGGCACGGAAAGCCTGTATGAATAAACTTTGGAAAGAATATACAAAGCATGTTTAACCATTATAAACCAGCTTACAGAATTTACTCCTGCACCGTGACAGAATAATAATCCAACACAGATAATGTCATCTGCGTAAAATAATAATTTAATATATGTTTATAAATGTGTGGCTATATCATTCATATAGATATTAAATAATAATGGACCCAGGGCGAAGCTCTGTGGAACAGACACCCTTC
This sequence comes from Mastigoproctus giganteus, assembly GCF_048544385.1. Classification (NCBI taxonomy): domain Eukaryota; kingdom Metazoa; phylum Arthropoda; class Arachnida; order Uropygi; family Thelyphonidae; genus Mastigoproctus; species Mastigoproctus giganteus. The sequence continues at coordinate 53,375,909 of NC_143576.1, read as the reverse complement.
GTTAAAGAAGAGATACTGGAAACAGCGTTGTTGAGAGAAACTTGATGTAACCTATCGTGAATACAGCTCTGAAGCAAGCTAAGCAGCGGTTTACGTACGCCATTGGGATCGAGTTTAGCTGCTAAGCCTTTATGCGAGACTGGGCCTTTAACTCGCTCTCGCATAAAAGTTGATGTCATCAGTGTAGATGACGTCAACCTGGGGAGACCTTCATTAATCTTGGTCATAGCGTACTGCCAAAACTGGTACAAATTAGTAAGTGCGGTGAAGGAGAAAACCCCAATCTTTTAACTAAACAGAGTCAAGAATTTTCGCTATAGAATTTAGCATAGACTATTGGCGTATAATTTTGCTAAGAGATTTCGAATCACGCTTATCGATAGGTACTATGTAAGCCTGCTTGAACAAAGTCGGATATGTATCGGTTCGAAGGGAAAGATAGAAAAGATTAACTAAATGGGTAGCAGCTACGTTAGTTGTGCTTCGTAGTGTGCAGAGATGTGTGTCAATGTGCTCCTCAAAAATCTGTAATATTTCAGTGCCACAGTGATACCATGGCTAAAGTTTAATACCTTCCGACGCATTTAAGTCACCAACCCAGATCTTTAAGCAGTTCAGGAAAGAAGATACGAGGTAAGCAGATATTTATGATTTTATTTTAATATTAAGCTATATCGAAAGCCAAACAACGCTCTACGTGCCTTTTGTGTCCCGCCCTTAATCATAATCTTTCCTCAAGGTCGCCCGTGCGAACTTCACCTCACTGCGTGGGACGATTGTTCTAAAGCTGAAATAACCCTCTACATCTGGCCTCGAGAGTCGCGACCTAGCAGAGTTAATTCCTTCCAAGAATATCCAACCATCACTCACCGGTCAGTCACCAACAGCCCTATTCGGCAATATGAAAAAAGTAGCGAAGCACCTATCGGGCACAAACATCGCAGTGAACCCTAATTGCAACCATCCCGATATACCCGTAAGTAAGGGTAACTCTGTCCAAGAGAACAAATCCAATATAATTCAAAGACAATATCTCGCAAGAGCGAAGTCTATCGGAATGTACAGTGAATCGCGTCAAACGCGCGAGTATGGCTCGCAAACTCAAGTCTGCTCGCAGCGAAAACAAAATTAAAAGCAAGATTGCAATAACCCCCCCACTCCTAAAAGATAAGATGTTCTGCAACACAACAACAACAGGTATGAACATGCTTCTGAACTGATGATCATCGACCAGAGATGCGCATCGAGAAGCAAGACTTACTCGATTCTGCCGACATATAATCTCCCAATTCGTAGGTCTGGGCCTCAGCCACCCAAACGACTAAAAAGCTTCTCGTTGCATTTGAATATTGGCTACTGAAATGGGCCAATTGAAAATCCAGTCTGCCGCCACAAGCTAGAACTACAGCATTAGCAAATGAAATGGGGGTTTCCCGTCTCTCCGAGCTTATTGATTCTCGGAGGTTGGTCATCACAGTGAAAATAGTTGCGGGTTTCATCTCCGAGCCATCCATTTGGGATACATGCTGCTGGAGAATCCCTATCTCTGCCTTGCGGACTACTCCTAGACTGGCCGCCAGGAATTCGAGACTGTTCCTGACAGATCGATTCCTCAATTTTCAGATGCTTTCCAAGGTATACAGACTTGATGCTGATCTCAACAAATTCGCTTGTGATAAAAGATATAGAAAGAAAGTGCTTTCCATGCAATGACATCAGTTGGACTGAGTTTTTTTTTTTTACTTCATTTTATGTCTTGGCATTGTTAACCCCTGGCTTGCGTGCCGTAACGGGTCGATTGCAACATTAAGTTCTCTGTGACCATCTTTTATTAAGTTGCAATAAAGACTCCCCGTCTCTTTCTCATGACCTTTTTCCAGAAATGGCATGCCATCCGAACCACTCCATAGTCCTTCGAAAGTAAAGTGACTGCACTGCGTTTTCAACTCGAACTCGGTAAATAGTTATGGCGTGAAATACGTCAGCTACTTTATAGGCAAAGTTGTGCATAACTAGTGGAGGGTCAGATTTAGAGCCCTGGAGCACACCTAAATAAATTTCACTTCAAAATTCCGCCAGTTAGGTCAGAATGCGAATTGTGTATGCTATTCTGCCCAGACGATAGGAAGGCTTATACGTTAAAGCTCTGTGGATTAATTCAAGACTTGAGAGTATCTTCAAGTCTCTCGGGAGAAATTTTTATTAGCGTGGACTTGTAGGCAGAAGGAGTTTATTTTGAGAGATGGTATTCATTTGAACATAAGTGGTGCAAGGACTTTTGCCAGCATCATTGAGGATACCTTAAGGGTTCAGAGTTGTAGTTGTAGTAGGGTTTTAGGAGCATCCGCGGCTACGGCCATATTGCTCCTTGTATATTGTAAATTTCGTGTGTTCTGAGGACGAATTTCTGTCTGCTAGACGAAAAACCCGAGTTTCCTGGAGAAAAAAAGCATGAAACCCTCGCCTGAGACCGACTAATTCAGCCACGTTGTAAAAAAAGACCCATAAATTCCTTCCGTCATTGACGGGACTCGAACTCAGGTCTTTTCCACCCTGTGTGTGAAGGACGGCGATCCTACCAACTGTGCTACCTATGAGAGCAAGGGTTCAGGGAAACTGTTAGTTGTGGGAGAAAGGTAATATAGATCCGCGTTTATCTGATGATATCGGTCAAAGCAATGCTTGCACTCACCTTAAGAATTCTTGTTTGTTGCCACAATAGCCGATTGGCAAGATGTTCTGAGTATAGCAACGTTTCAAAGGAGTGGGATGTGAAAGATAGAAAAACAAATCAAAATAACTTCAAGGGGTGTGTGTGTCAGGACAGTAAAACTATAGAAGAATACTTAGTCTTAACTGTGTCTACAGAAAAATGGCTGAATTTGAACTCCTGATGAGGACAATTAATACTGACATAATAGCATTAACAGAAACATGGTGACACCCGGAAATTGCACGTGATTGCTTCCCGCCACACACGGGGGAGGCAAGCACGTGTTTCCCCCCCAGGATCGGTTCTTGGGTCACTTTTTTCTGATTTTTATAAACGACACCGACGATGGATGGAATTCTTGATATTAAACTTTTCAGAAGACGTAAAAGTTGGTAGAGCAGGTAACGATCAGTATCAAGCAGCGCTCCTTTAGGATGACTTGAACAAGCTGCAAGAATGATCAGAAAAATGACAGCCATGTTGCGATGCAGTGAAATTCAAGGTCTTATCTTGGGAAAAAGCAATCCGAAAATAAATTATACACTTGGTTGGGATGAATTAAAACAGTAGAGAAAGAAAGTGAACTGGGAGTTACAATGCGGGCAGATATGAAATTTTGTGATCAGTGTAAACAGGCAGCCAGGAAAGCCCATGATGTCCATTTATTAAGCATTATCCTGTAGAGATAGAAAGGTCATAGTGCCATTATATAAGGCAATTGTAAGACCAGATTTGGCATACTCTGTTGGAACACATATGGAGATCTCATCTAATTGAATTTCTTGAAAAGGACCAACGACGGGCAACTCGCATGGTCAGATCGGAAAAGCGCGACCATACGCGGAACGACTCCGATTATCGGCTACAGAGCCGGGCAAGGAGGCACCGCAGAGGTAACCTGATTGAGGTTTATAAGGCTCTGAGAAGGGTTAGTAAAATTAATGAAGGCGGAAATTTCACTGTTTCAGAGAATTCCAGAAATTAGCAGGGAAATTGAATGGACGAGCAAAAAACATTCTGTTTAACTGATAACAATTTATGTAAAAGCTAAAGTGCAATCATATAGTACGGATACTAGCCAAAAAAAAAAAAAAAAAAAAAAATTAGAAACCTCTATTCAATGTCTAGTAGGGTTTAGCCCGAAGTGATATGGATTCCGTCAAGTGTCTCAGGGTATCTAGCTCCAAATTCGACCCTTCTTCCATTAGAATATTCGTTGGCTGTTATAGTGTGGTCGATACATCACCTACACGGCTGACAAATATTCTAATGACATTACTAGATTCAAATTGGGGAATTAAGCAACCAGGGTAGTTGTTGTAAATCTTGGGAATATTCTTCGACCATTCAGATAATTTTTGTACAGTGGATAGTTACGTTATTGTCTTGAAAATATCCATCGCAATCCGGGTAAAAATGAAGCATTTATAGGGTGAATTTGGTCCAATACGACAGAATGATATTCATATATTTACACGAGCTTCTAACGGTTTGATTGGACGCAGTAACAAAATTCTTGAGCTGTGGACACGAGACGATCTGGATACATGGATTTAGTTTCATGAGATTCACGCCATTGATTCAAAAAAGTGTGTAAAATCGAGACTCGTCAGACCACTTTTTCCACAGTCTAGTCTTGGCATTGGTGGCATCACTATAATAGGATCTTTCGAATTTTTTTTTACAAAAAGAAGTAGCTTTCGTATAGGTACACGACTACTAAATCCCAAATCCTTCAATTTCCACCGCGGTTGGAAATGGGTCTTTCTTTGCCTACATTGAATTTTTCAGTCATATTATTCACAATGGATCTTTGATTTTGGCCGCGTGGTACAACGCAGTGAAAAACTCAAGCTTTGGTTTTGATAACAGTAGTTCGAATTCGTTCACAAGCGTTTCTTTTAGCATTTGCTTTTTGTTTCATAATCGATTATGTCAATTATTCGATTATTTCATATTCTTGATCGAAAGAAGCTCTAGAAAAGCATACAATACTTATCTGATACCAAGAAACTTATATTTGCATAATATAAGTGTAATTATCTGTTTACCCCAATTGCGAGATGGTTTCTAATTTTTTTTGAAAGTGAGTGTATTAGTCTCGTTATTAGACTGACTGGATCATTAGCCACAGATTAGATCGTATGGCTCGATAAAATTTCTAGGTCGGTTACTTTCTTATGGGAAGTACCTGAAAGTTCATCTCTAGGACCATCTTGTATTCAACACATTCGTTAATGATTTGTTGCTGTATCCTTTCCGGGTGAACTTAAATTATTAGCCCATGTCGACGACATAAAGCTGTTTGTAACCTGCTACAATCACATCGACTGCATTCCTTAGTTTGGTTCATGGGGTTCTAATGATAAATTCATATTTAATCAGTAAATGCAAGATCCACAAAAAGGACTGATGTAGCCGAGCGTTTGGTGTGTTTGAGTTGCCTGTTCGAGCCCACGCTGTCTCTGATTACAGTAATGCCTTTGCGTTCTCTATTTTATAAATTCTTCTGATCTTATGTGGTCGTCTCGAAGTATAAAAAAATAGTTATTTAAAGTACATTATTTTATGATTATCAAATCGATAATAAAACCATATTAAATAACAACTCAATGCAAGACTTGTGTGTAACCTTCCAATATTTTTTTAGCATGCAGTGCACCAAATAATAAGCTTACTGGAAAATTGAATTTAGTAAACGATTTGTAAGTTATCTGCACAGAATATTAGTTAGTTACAAATCCAGTTATGGTTACCTACTTCCCAAAGTATTAAAAACACAGACCTCATAGTTAAATGCATGTTAAGGTAAAATGGAATAACAATATTATAAATACAATAGCACTCATTATCGTTACTTATTTACACAAATGTAATCTGAAACCGCAAGCTAAGAAAGGACTCAACGATTGAAGTTAATGTAATCTTATAGCATAGTACATAGCCATTATCACATAACTTGGGAATATTACAAAAAAAAAAAAAAAAAAAAGGCCCTGTCATATTAGGATTACGCAAGAACAACCTCATCCACCCATTTGTATTATTTACAAAAATTGCGCGTATTCTCTGGTCGGCTTGCAAAAAATCCTTGCTATCCTCGTCTGTTGTAACTGACTAACTCAGCCACATTGTGAAAAAGACACATAAGGGAGAATGTAGTGTTATTACGGTGCGTATCTAAGTGTAATGTATTTTTACTTTGAATTTCAGCTGAAATCATGCCTAAAACTAGAATAGAAGCAAAGATCTCAAAGTAGCGCGAATGCTTTGTTTGGGGCGAGAATCATTGAGGGCAGTTCGCTCGAGCATCAGATTGCACAAAGATATTCTCGATAGCAGAGATCTCTGGTCTCACTGGAATTAGTTATTCTCGGCGACTCTGTCAGAGAATGGAGAAATTTTTTGTAGAACAATATTTTAAAAAACAAACGATAATTCTAATAAATAGCTCCACGCATTTCGTGGAACCAGTCGAACCAGTTCTAAAATCTAAATTCCCAAAATGTCTGAAGGATTACAGATCGATCTACATTGGGTGGTCGCTTCGGAAAGTTTTTAAAAAGCGATCCATACAAGATTAGTTGATTACTCTTTCAGCCATAGACCTGTATATCTCCACAATGTTGTCATTGCGCCGTCTACCACCACAAACCTGCTCCAAACTCGCTTTGAAATACAGAAGGCTTTTCACAGTAAAAGTCAATTGTATGTTATCTTCCTCAACATAAAGGCTTCAGATGATAGCTTCTCAGTAAAAGCTTTCCTACACGTACTGCAGTTTCATTTCAATGTTAGTGGAAACCTTCAGGTCTTAGCTGGAATCCTAACCAATAGGGTACTGCTGGTTTACCACATTGGTTAGGATTCGGTACAGTGAGCACCTAACTTTTAAAGGAACTAGAGGAGTTTCGCAGGGTGAGGTTTTTTTACCTACCCAACAGCGTTTGCAGCAGAACTTGAATCGTACTTGTCAGAAAATCCAAATTTTTTGGTATATGCTGATGACCTCAAGAGTCAGGAGTGTCTGTCAGGGGTTTTGTCCTGCTTTAAGAGCCCAAAAGGTAATATTGTTGTAAACTGTGGTCTAATGATATTAAGAATATGGGATCTGAAGATGGATTTAGCAGACAGAGGGTAATGTTGAGAAAAAGTCGCCAGCTGGGATTAAATTTGAAAGTGTTTCTGCCACATTGGAATATTGTGTTCAAGTATGGAGATCTCATCTGAAAAAAGACATCGAATTTCTGGAAAGGGTCCAAAGACGGGCAACTCGAATGGTGAAATTGGCAGAAAGACGACGTATGAGGAAAGAATCCGATTATGTAGGCTACCGTGCTTAGCAACCAGGCACCTCAGAGGTGACCTGATTTTGGTTTATAAGGCTCTGAGAGGGAGAATTCCACCTTGATGAATGAAGGTGGAATTCTCACTGTTCTAAACAATTCCAGAGCTAGGGGTCATAAATTCAAATTAGAGTTTATTTTAGATTAGATTGTAGGAAGTTTTCTTTTAGCCAGCGAGTCGTTGATAGCTGGAACACGTTTCCCTTGCAGGTAGTTGAGGCTCACAGTTTGAATAAGTTCAAGGGTCCACTAGATACTTACCTGTGTGAGGAAGGAAGCATATAATTTGTGTTTTCTTATCTACGTGGGTTTTGATCTGCGGTGGGCGCTCCAGGTTAAGGTTACCCCTCTAAGGAGGATTGAGCTGGTTTTCGTAGGTGATATGGAGAGATGGTTATGGGTGGACCATTCCTGTAGTGTTGTTAGGGCTCTGTTGGCTTCGGCTTCAAGTTGCGCTGTTGTGTCTGTTTCCAGGAAGAGGATTCAAGCCATCTGCATAGGCTTGCGATTTTGCTGCTAGCAGATCCATGCGTAGGAATTCGTAAAGGACATTCTAGAGCATCGAGCCCTGGGGGATCCGTTGAAGACTTCTCTGTCCGCATGAGAGTAGGCAGATTTAACGGTGATGTTTCTATTTGCAAGGTAATGTTTTATAAAATTATGAAGGTTTGCCGGCAGCTTAACTGAGCGAAGTCGGCCGAGGTTGCTTGGCCACCACAGGGAGTCAAACGCCGCCGAAATCTATGGATATTACAGTATAACAGGATAAAGTGTTTTGCGTCTAGCGGCTCTAAGGGTTTTCCCCATCTCCGCGTTGTGCACTCTGTTTGTATAACACTGTGAAGGCCGAAGGTTTTTCGTAAAGTGTATGGTTGTGTTGTGTTGTGTTGTGTCATGTTATGTTGTTGCTCTGACCTTTTAGCCGTTGGGTCCCTAGTGGGGCCCCACCCGTTGCCCACGCTTTGCCCTGAGGAGTCAGGTCAGCCAGTAGAGGGATCGCTTATTTACTCTGGCAGGCCCTGTCACCTAGTTTCCGAAGATTTCAGTGGCAAGGGCCTATAAAAGAATTTAGCGTTAGAAGTTAAGTTAAAGATTAGAGTTTATGTATAACAGGTTTAAGTATAATTAGAGTTTATGTATAACAGGTTTAAGTATAATTAGAGTTTAAGTGTAACAGGTAGACATGTATAGTATCTTATGTAGGACGGCACCTGAACGAAAGTTCAACTCAATGGTCTAGTGGTTCGATTAATTTCGCTTCTTCGATCGAATTAGGTATTACTTTTTATATATGAATTTACAGTTGTCGGTTACTGCTGTTTCAGGAGTAATGTAGATTGCAATCACGAAGATGAGTTCATTATTGAAATTACACACCGATCTACAAATGTCGCCGATTTTAGCTGTCTCGTGTCTTGGAGTCTGAGTCGAGGGTTTCCTGTGCGGACGTGCCTTTCTGCCGCTCTTGGAATAGAGAAGTTTTTTCTGATTTATTTTCTGCTTTATTAGTTTAAATTGACATATTAACTTATTTCTAGAGTAGCTTTATATTCCTATTTACGGTACTTAAAGTTAAAATAACTTAGATAGAGATTTTGTAGGTATTACTTAGTATCGGAAAGGGTATCAAATCCACGTGTTTACCGTTCATAAACGGCCGCCATTGTTACGTGAAAATTAATCAGTAAAATCTATTAATCTTGTCGAACTTCATTGGCAATTAAATTGTAATTTTAACTATACATATAACCACTTAGGTTACGGAACATAAATAATTAGTAAAAATAAATAATTAATACATAACTTGATACAAAAGTTATATAAAGGGATTTCGTAGATAACACTCGTTACTGAAGCGCGATACAGCATATCCGGAATTCGATAGCATTAGCTTTGTATAGTATAGTGCATAATATAATATTGTCAATTAATCAGTACATCTATTAATCTTGTTAAACTTCATTGTGAATTAAATTGTACATCTATTAATCTTGTTAAACTTCATTGTCAATTAAATTGTACTTTTAATTATATATATATAACGACTTAGAGTACAAACGTAACAAATAATTAATACATACTTGATACGGAAGTTATATAAAGGGAACTCGTAGATAACACTCGATACCGAAAAATAAATATAGCGTTATAACTGTGTTAAGATACAAGTTTAAGGTTTTAATTTTGTTCTGAAATTGTAATTTTATTGACATTTAAATCGAAATCATGACTCTGACCAGAGCAGCAAAGCAAAAGGCTCAAGCTAATGGGAGTGCTGTGACTCAGGGGAGAACTGAGGGGGGCGGTTGCCCCCTGAATCACGGCCTTTTAAGATGCACTGTTTGCTTGATGTTTGCGGAGCAATCGGGTACGGGACATGATACTGCCATGGGGGATGTCTTTGTGTGTGCACGATGCAAGGAGTGCAAGGAAATTAGGCGACAACTCGGCGTTGTTATGGGCCTATATGAGACCTTGAAGGACAGGGTGGATGCCCTCTAAGGAAATAAATTGAGGGGCCCATCAAGCTCTCAGCTGCCCACATCAACACCAGAGCTTGGACTTGGTCATCTTGCAACACAGAAGCAGCCCCCAAGGCAGAATGCGCTGGTCCAACAGGAACTAGTAGTTGTTGGTGACTCAATTGTCAGGGAAACGGGGAACATGCTTTGTAAAAAGGATAGATGGAACAGGACCAGGGTATGTCTGCCAGGGGCAAAGGTTGATGACGTTGTAGAGCAGATATCATCTTTTAAGGGCACAAAAGGTGATATAGTTGTACACGTTGGCACTAATGATATTAAGAGTAGGAGACCAGCGGAATTACTTAACAAGTACAGGTCACTGTTGAAAAAAAGCCGTGAAGTAGGGTTGAATTTGAAAGTGTCTGCAATTCTGCCCAGACACGATAGGAGGGAGTATATGATGAGAGCCTTGTCGATCAATTCGGCCCTAGAAAGATTGTGCAAGGCTGAAGGGGTAGAATTTTTTTCAGCCTGGACTGTACTTGTTAACAGGAGAGATTGCTTCTACAGGGATGGGATACACTTAAATAGAAAGGGTGCAAGAATATTTGCTGATGCTATCGAGGCAGTGTTAGGTGGGTCGGAAAACTGCTAGCTTGGGGGGAGACAAAGACTAATGGATTAACAGTAGCCACTGGCAGAGGTGAAAGAGATTCTTGCACTGCTTCTATTGGAATGAGCAGAAGCCTGAAAAACAAGATGCAGGATATTTCAGAGACTGCTGGAAGTCATTGCGGTACAAGTAAACACATGGGTTGTGTTAGGGTAGCTAAGAATAGAAACAGGTGCATGTATACTTGCGTGTACACTAATGCTAGGAGTTTAATAAATAAATTTGATGAATTTGAGGTATTACTCAAAACATCAAAGGCAGATATTGTTGGGATATCAGAGACGTGGTGTCACACAGATATAAGGAATGCAGAACTGGAATTTGGGGAGTACAACGTCTACAGAAAGGATAGACAGGATAGGAAGGGAGGAGGGGTTATGCTATTAGTTAAAAAACACATAAAATCCAAGGAAGTGAAGCCAGTTGACATCGCTGGACAGTGCAGTGTTGAGTCAGTTTGGTGTGACATAAGCATAGGTAAATCAAAATTGAGAGTAGGAGTGTGCTATAGGCCTAATGACTCTGATGAGTATAATAAGATACTGTACAGGGAAATAGAATGGGCCAGTAAATCAGAGAGTCTTATAATGGGGGATTTTAATTTCCCAGATATTGACTGGAATTTGTGGGTTGGTCACTCACACACTAGCAAGGCTTTTGTGGATTTATTGGATGATTGTTTTCTACACCAGCATGTTCGGGAGGCAACTAGAGGGAGTAATACTCTTGATCTGATTATCAGTAGTGATTCTTCATGCATTAGGAATCTGCAGATAAATGAACCACTGGGTGGCAGTGATCACAGTGTGCTGAAGTGGGATTTACTCAAGGAGGTAACTACCATCAGAGGTAAAGGGAAGGGTTTTTGCTTTCGTAAAGGCGACTATGATGGTCTGAGACAGTATTTAAATTCTATACAGTGGGACCAACTGATGATGTTACCAACAGCAAATTCAAAATGGGAAGCATTCAAGGAACTAATCTTGGAAGCTACCAGGCTTTACATACCAACCAAGAAATATTGTTCAAGGTTCAGGCCTAAATGGTTGTCAGATGAACTAAGGAGACATATGGCAGAGAAGAAAAATGCATGGGATACATACAAATTAATGGGTGACGTGGAAGCCTATGATAGATATAAGTTGGTCTGTAACCAAGTCACAAAGGAGATTAGGCAGGCAAAGGCAGATTATGAGAAATCCTTGGCAAAGGATGCAAAGAAAAACAGAAAAGAGTTCTTTACCTATTTAAACTCAAGAAGGAAAGGGATGAATCAGATTGGTCCACTGGATGTTGATGGTTCAACAGTTGAGGATCCAGCTCAGGTGGCTAACAATCTAAACGAGTATTTTGCATCTACATTCACACATGAGGAGTTATTCAGGAAGGGGAATGTCGTAGGTGAAGTAAACATTGGCAGTGAGCTAGATGATTTTCTAATAACTGAGAGGAAAGTGGAGGAGAAATTGTTGAGGATAAACATAAAAAAGGCACCCGGGGTGGATGGGATCTATCCAGTTATATTAAAGGAGGCAGCAAAGGAAGTAAGCAAACCCCTAGCCATAATTATGAGAGCTTCTTTGGACTCAGGGGAGGTACCCATGGACTGGAGATGTGCAAATGTAACCCCAATTCACAAAGGAGGATCAAAGGTTGACACAAGTAATTATAGACCTGTTAGTTTAACTTCGGTTCCAGGAAAATTAATGGAGGCACTGGTTAAAGAAGCACTGCAGGATCATCTGGACAAGAATTCAGTTATAGCTCAGACACAGCATGGGTTTGTTAAGGGCAGGTCTTGTCTGACCAATTTGATTGGATACTATGATGTAGTCACAAAAGAACTGGATGCAGGGAATAACTTTGATATTATATATTTGGATCTTAGAAAGGCTTTTGATACTGTTGCGCATGGAAGACTGCTGCACAAATTGGAGAAGTGTGGCATTCGAGGCAAATTGCTGCTATGGATAAAGGGATGGTTGAGTGGCAGAAGACAGAGAGTGGTAATCAATGGACACTGCTCAACGTGGACTAATGTTATTAGTGGAGTTCCTCAGGGTTCAGTGTTGGGTCCATTGTTGTTTTTTGTATTTATAAATGATATTGATGATGGTGTATTAGGCTTAATGTCCAAGTTTGCAGACGATACAAAGGTTGGCAGGGTTGTTAAGGACACTACTGATACTATGCTGCTGCAACAGAATCTGGAAAGGTTGAGCAGATGGGCTGAGAGGTGGCAAATGAAGTTTAACATTGACAAATGTAAAGTACTACATATGGGAAACAGTAACCCCAGATCAACGTATCAACTCTGTGGTACTACGCTGACAGTGGTAGAGAATGAAAAGGACCTGGGGGTAATTGTGCAGGCAGATATGAAGTTCTCTGAGCAGTGCAGACGAGCTGCAAGAGTAGCCCATGGTGTCTTGTCAATGATATACAGGAATTTTTCTAGCAGGGACAGGGATGTGATTATTCCCTTGTATAAGGCATTGGTCAGGCCACACCTTGAGTACTGTATACAGGTCTGGAGGCCTCAGTTCAAGAAGGATGTAGAGCTGCTGGAACGAGTACAGAGAAGGGCAACAAGATTAGTGAATGGAACAAAGGGTTGCTCTTACGAAGAAAGGCTTAAGTTTTGCAAATTACAGAGCCTGGAGACTAGGCATCGCCGAGGTGATCTGATAGAGGTGTACAAGGCTTTGAATGGCTTGAGCATGCTCAATGCCGATGGGATTCTTCCTCTTGCTCAGAATAATCACCTGAGAGGGCATAAATTCAAATTGAGGAAGGACGGATGTCGGATAGATGTGCGGAAATTCGCCTTTAGCCAGCGGGCAGTTGGTTTGTGGAATAGACTTCCATCGCTTGTTGTTGAAGTTGGTAGCCTAAACAAATTTAAGGCTCAGCTGGACAGGTATTTCGAACGAATTGAGGGGTGAAATGGGAGTAGTGGTTGTTTTTTTTTTTTTTTTTTTTTTTTTTTGGCTGATGCTGAATAAGCTTGCTTTCTTGCATCATATGCCTCTACTAATGCTAATGCGAAGATTGCGATGCACTGATAATAATCGAATCTTCGTGTTATATAGCTACACCGCCACTACGAACATCGGGTCTTTTGTATAGTGACACAATGAAATGTCGATAACGGTACACGATCGTCGTTATCTACCCAAGTTTCAGTAAAAACTAATATTTTGCTCAGATGTAGGACAGAGTCAGTCAGTTTCGATGTCTCATGCGTGATTATGTAAACCTTTTACATTTATTAATGCTATCGAGAAATCCTGTTATAATAAAGAAATCTTGTAATTCACTTTTTAGAAATGTTAGGTTATTCTTTTTTAAAAGATTTATTTCTGTAGGGAGTTCGACATTACTCGTTTCTTTTCTGTGGTAGAATGCGAAGTCATTAGTAGGATTGGCTACATATAAAGCCTCCAATGAGATCACACGAGATTATAATAAAGAAATCTTGTAATTCACTTTTTAGAAATGTTAGGTTATTCTTTTTTAAAAGATTTATTTCTGTAGGGAGTTCGACATTACTCGTTTCTTTTCTGTGGTAGAATGCGAAGTCATTAGTAGGATTGGCTACATATAAAGCCTCCAATGAGATCACACGAGATAATGCTACATATAAAAGTTCCTGTTGGTGAATTTTCTCGTAATCCTTATCACTTCATCAAAGGTTCCCTTGAGATTTATGTCTACTTAAAACACATGCAGGAAAAGGAAATTGAGTGCGTCTACACCTCGATTTCCTTTGGTGCTTGCATTTGGTGTTGATCGTCTATTATTTTTAAATGGAATCATATCGACCGTTTAACATTTGGCCCACATACAGCGGGTATAAAGTTATCTTTCGCATACTGTTTATGCCGCTATTGAAGATCGAGCACTATTTTTTTTTTCTTCGGGAAATTTCATCCATATTCGTTTGATAGTTTAATCTTCTTCGAACTCGATGTACTCTAATATACCGATCGCACCATTTACTATTCCATCTGCAACATCTATATTTGTGGTAATCATATATGGTTTCCCCTTCAACAACTAAAGTATATATTGGGAGATTCGCTGTTGTTAGTAATTTTATTTCTCATACTCAATTGTTCTTCAGAATTATATCCTTGATACACATCCTGGGCAACAACGTCGTGCATTCCTTCCTGAGATAAAACTTAATTAGTCATTAACGTCGTTTTTATTTAGAAACAACCGAATACCACAAAGACACAAATGACACACATCTTCTTTAGGAACAAATCTCGATTGTATAAGTTTAGGTTTTTTGGAAGTTAATGCTTCTCCATTACCCATTTTCGTAAGTAATGCCAGAAATGTACTATCAGACTGTCATACAGCTTGTACAAGTTCATGTCGGACCGATCAACGAATTCCTTAAAGGTTTATATATAGCTATCATCGGCTTGGCTGAAACAAGGAGAAATGAATCACTTATAAGTTTATCAAGCGTAAATCTGCGGTACACCAAGCACCCACGTAGCCAGGTTGGCAGGAGCAGCAGTGCGTAGCACACACTTCTTCATTAGACCGGGGGTTCGAGCTCGTGACCACCAAATACGGAGGATGCGGAAAGGTCAGGGAATGACCACCGCATATCCCGGAGCAACATGGCCTTAGTTGCTAATACTCCTAAAAACCAAATAACAAACAAACAAACATCGGTACACCAATGGAAACAGTAAAAAGAGTGAAAGTGGAGTTGGCTTTCTGGTCCATAAAGATATAAAAACAACATATTGGAATTCAAAAGTACATCACTAAGGGTGTCAAGACTAATACTTAGAATTACCGAGGTACAAACTAAAGATTATAATGACATATGCACTAACATCGAGCCATAATGATGAAGTGGTTGAAGAAATGTACACCGAAATTGAGAGACTTCTAGATGAACAGAAAACTCGCTACACCGTCATTAAGGGGGGAATTCAATGCTAAGATTGGAAAGAGACAACACAGTGCAGAAAGGGAAATTATAGGAAATTTTGTAATTGGTAAAAGAGGTGAAAGACTTGTGGAATTGCAATCTCGAGGAATGTCAGTAATGAACCTTTTTCAAGAAAAGGGTGAACAGAAAGTGGACACGGAAGCGCGAGCTCAAATGGATTAACAACTAATGAAATCGACTTCATCCTCACTAACAGAAGATATATTGTGAATGATGTTACCATCCTGAACAAGAGAAATGTTGGGAGTGATCACAGAATGGTAAGATGCACACTTGATATGGCTGTAAGAAAAGAAAGCAAAAACAACTGAATCGAGTATATAATACGAAGGTCTTTGAGATAACAGAAGAGGAGAAAAAGCAGAATGTGCTGGAACTTAAGAACAAGTGTGAGCTTCTGCAGACTTTTCAGGATCAAGATATCGACGAGGAATACTACAATTTTCTGAAAGTGATAAAGCCCAAGAAACCCATAGGTAAAAAGAAATCCAAAGAAGAAAAAATAAGGCAAGAAACGTTTGTCATGATGAACCGAAGATGACAAATGAAGAGCAAGATGGACACTGACAAGGACAAAATCGAGTATAGTGAGTTATGTAAAGCCATTAGAGAGAGTCTCAAAGGACATAAGAACTAACACAAAAAAGTAGAACAAGCATTAAGGGAAAACAAAGAACTTAAATCAGCAGTAATACAGAAAGACAAATGATACTGAAAATGAAGAATAGTGATGGTGTATTTATAAATAGCAGAAGACTACTATAAAAATTATGTAAGGGGCGAGGGAATGATGCCAGCAGTGGAGAAGGTGGATCACAAATTAGCAACACATAGACATACCCGATATCCTTCCTAATGAGGTAGAATATGAGTAAAGAGGACGTAGTTTAAACACATGTGCATAAAAGGGTCTGGAGTCTTTCCTTCCCCATCAGAGGCATCTGTCCCAAGACATGACTAAACGTGTACAGAGGGCGACTCTAGGGAAACTTGTTTTTATATCTTTAGAAATGTGTAGTGGGTTGACCTTGAGCTGTCTTACCCTACCTGGGGCCCCGTCAGAGGCGGTGGCGGTGTCTCTCACAATTGCAACGTGCTTTCCTTTTCTATGACGGCAGGTACATATTAATTTGATTCCACGTAGATGTATAGTTAAACGCCCAAAAGTAGATTTATAAAAAATCCAAATATTGTGAACTTGTGGACGAGTAGACTTGATTTTAATATCAACTTGTTTAAACGTGTAGAGAGGGGGTTTAATTAGACCTAGATGATTTCCTCTTCTTTGACGGCAGGTACATATTAATTGGACCCCATGTAGATGTATAATTAAACGTGTAAAAGTAGATCTATTAAAAAAATCCAAAAGTATTCTGTGAACTTGCGAAAGAGTAGACTTAATTTTAATATAAAGTTGCACGTGTACAGAGGGGGGTTTCTATCATGGCTTATATCCATTGTTTTTACAGGTAAGTAATCACAATTTCTATTTGTATCTTTTTTCTCTCCTCATTTTGGTATTCTATAATCTTCTAGATAAGGCTTTATTCCTGTTCTTCCGGGGATGTTTTGGTTCGGGATTATGATTAGGCGAGTAATTTTAAACCTTCTTGTGACTTAATGGATTTTTTTTGTCTTCAATTAGATTCAATTATTGACTTGTTCTGTCTCACAGCACCATTATTTCGATCTTTGACATCCGTATTGGCGTAGACGACTGATAAATTGAAAAGGTCTGCTTTGGTACTGTGGTAGACGACCGTAGGTGATGATTGATGTTTTATTTTCAGAAAATAGATATCTGTAGTCTTAAGAAAATATTACTTTTGTAGTTAGTTATATTCTATGGAACGGTATAGCAGACTTGATTTTATTCAATATCTGTGGTATTGTGTTGTTATTATCTGACATTTGGTATTATCTGACATGTATACAGGCAAATGTGTAAACTTCTTTTTTTTTAAATTAGAGTATAACGAAGTTTGGACTCCAGGTAGACCTTAAGAAACGTGTTTCCCTCCCCCATTATGTGTGGTCTTAAGAACTTTTGTGCGTAGTTATAATCTGATATGTATACAGGTAGATGGTGTTATCAACTATTAATTACACGCCAGTGAAACTTTTATTATTATTTTTTATTTATTTAACTGTTTAATTAGACTCCAATGATATTTTATTTTATTATTATAATTTTTTTTTAAAAATAGACTCCAGGTAGGTGTGCAGTTACAATCTGACTTGTTTACCGGTAGATGTCAACTTTTTTGACAACTTGTTTGCAGTTAACAGGTTTAAACGTGTAGATGTTTAATTAGACTCCAGGTAGGTGTGTAATTATATTCTGATCTGTATACAGGTTGATGTGTAAACTTGCTTTTTTATTTTATTATTTTTTTAAAATTAGAGTATATTTTTCTTAGACTGGAGGAATTTCTGACCACCGCTTCACTGGGATTTGAATTAACAGGTCTGAAGCAAAGGTGTTGATTGGCGTTTTCTTTCCCAAAAATAGACATCTGTCTTAAGAAAAGAAATTTTGTACTTATATTTTTTGAAGAAATATAGTAGACATGTTTTTATTCAACTTTTAATATCTGTGGTCTTAAGAAAAGATTAATTTTGTGGTTTTATTCTGTGAAATATAAAAACGCAACTCCAAATAAAAAGTTAAAACTCCCAAAGGTTATAATGACGTTTAAAAAGATATGTTAACTAGTGAAATGAAAAGACGGGACTGCATAGGAGTTTCTAAGTTCCGATTGTGGCCTGTAAACTGTAGATTTTGTAGTTATATTCAGTGAAGCGTGCAAAAAATACAGTAGACCTGAGTTTGCCATATTCAACTTAAGAAATTCAAATTTCAAAAGGTAGAATGTAGTGTAGACTTGATTCTGTGAAATGTAATGACAGGAAAAAAACTCCAAATGAACATTTCTAAAGGTTATATTGAAACATTCGTTTGTAACTCCAGTTTGCTCCCTTTAAAAAATTTTTGATGTATAACGAAGAAAAATTTTACTTGTTTCTTGGGGCTAAGCTGGTGTACTTGTTTTAGAGAGAGAGAGAGAGAGAGAGAGCGCGACCCGTTCATAATATCAGTTCACATGGTCTTGCTAAAAAGTAAAAAAAAAAAAATATCCAACAAATCACACTTAAAATGATTCTAAGGTAGCTTAAAGTACATTCTTTTTGTTTGCGACTTTCTGAGAACGTATGATGAAAGATGCGAGTGATAATCTACAGAATATTTAAAAACATATCACAGCAACCTTCTGTAGACCTGAGTTTATTCATCTTCTTCAGAAAAGCTTAATTTTATGGTTTAATTCTGTGAAATATAAAAACACAAACTCCCAACAAAAAGTCAACTCCAAAAGATTATAATGACATTTCAAAAATTACGTTGACTAGTGAAATGGAATGACGGGACTGCATAGGAGTTTCTAAGTTTCGATCGTGACATGTAAACTGCAGTTCATTTAGCATCTCACCCTGAAGTAAGAAAAGTTTAATTTTGTAATTATTAGTAATGGCCGCATGGTGCAAGAAAGCCTATGGCTTATGCTGCACCAGCCAAAAAAAAAAAAAAAAAAAAAAAAATCCGAACAAAACAATGATAAAAACAAAAAAAAAAAATAAATAAAATAAATAACTAAATAATAATAATTAATAAATAAAAAAAAATAAAATAAAAAATAAATAAATAGGAAATTAAACCTATCATCCTATGCGCTTCCCTTACCCGAAAGTACTATCCAGATGACCTTTGAATTTCCCCAAACTGTCGGCCTCTACCACCCATGAAGGCAACTTATTCCAGTAATTTATAACTCGCAGGCTAAAATAAAACTTCCTGCAGTCCAATCTAAACATTTCCTCCCGTAACTTAAATTTATGTCCCCTAGTTGTAGCATCATTTATAATCTTGAAAATTTTGTCCTCATTCATTTTACTGATGCCTCTCAGAGCCTTAAACACCTCAATCAAATCTCCTCTAAGGTGTCTAGTTTCCAAACTCTGCAACCCACATATTCGAAGTCTTTCTTCATAAGGACGCCCTTTTGCCGATCTCACCAGGCGAGTTACCCGTCTTTGCACCCTTTCAAGAAGCTCGATGTCTTTCTTTAGGTGCGGTCTCCATACTTGAACACAGTATTCCAAGTGTGGTCTAACATAAGCCTTATATAATGGGATTATCACGTCCCTATCTCTACTTGCAAAAGTTCAATAGATCATCGATAGGACACCATGGATCTTCCTTGCAACCTGTTTACAATGCTCAGAGAATTTCATGTCTGACCGTATCGTAACACCTAAGTCCCTTTCCTCCAGTACTGGGTTTAGTTGAACTCCACCAAGTGAATAAGTTTTTTTAGGATTACTGTTTCCCAGGTGTAATACCTTACACTTTGTTGGATGTAATACCTTACACTTTGTTGGAATGGTCAGAAAAATGGCACAGCTGCCATTTTTCTGACGATTCTTGAAGTCTATCTAGGTCTCTCTGAAGAAGCTCAGCTTGACAGTGATCATTAACTACTCTACCAATTTTAACATCATCTGCAAATTTAGACATCACGCCCTCTATCCCTTCATCAATGTCGTTTATGAAAATTAAAAACAACATTATATTCAGTGAAGCGTGTAAAAAAATATAGTTGACCTGAGTTTGCCTTTATTCAACTTAGAAAACATTAGTCTTAAGAAAAGCAAATTTCAAAAGGTACAATATGGAATGTAGGAATTAATTCTGCGAAATGTAAAGCCAATAAAAAAACTCCAAATGAACATTTCAAAAGGTTATATTGAAACATTCGTTTGTAACTCTAGTTTTCTTCCTTTAAAAAATCAGTTGATGACAGTTTCTTGATATTCAGAAGAACAACCTTACTTGTTTTTTGGAATTAAGCTGGTACACCTGTTTTTGAATGTTGAGAGAGAACTGTCCATTCATAATATCAGTCAGTTCACATTGTCTTGCCAAAGCCAACAAGTTACAACCTTTGATGAAAGAAAGATATCAATGCCAATAATGCCTATTTCCTTCAGATTTATTAGTTAACATGGTTTTGCTGAAGAACAAAAGAAAGTTATTCACAGGGGTTTTCGTCTGTAGTTATAACAAACGCACAAAACAAAACTCAAGTTTGAAGTGAGAGACCAGAGACGGGAGCGCATCTTCGAATCCAGGCGAGCACTTTTGCTGGCGAAACAGGCTTTCTTTCTCTGGTCGGAAGCATGTCACTTGTAGCACCTATGATAGTTGTATACCTCCAATCGGCATTTAACATCAACTTTACATCGTAAAACAGTGCGATGGTGCACATCGCACTGTTTTACGATGTAAATTTCTAATTAATAGATAACGCCGTTACCTATGAATTAGAAAAGAACAATGTTAGCAGACTATTGTTATCCTAAGGTAAGATGCTATTCAAAAACATACAATTATCTAGATACATAATCTCAAACAATTCAGAGGAACCAAATTATACGTACCAAGGCATGTAGGGGCAAGGACGAATAAAAACATTCAAAAGAAGAACCTCTTCTCTGTATTAATACTAACTCAATGAGATCTAAAAACAATCGTATGCTGAAACGAAAGTCGGAAATACATTCGGTTATAATTACAACAGACGTTTTGGGTCTCGTCAAACTCATAGGTTATGCTTAACGTCGTCACCCAACATCTCTCACGAACCTAAGCCTACAAGCGTCTAACATCGATAAGTTTGTTTGTTATTTGGTTTTTAGGTGCATTAGCAACTAAGGCCATATTGCTCCGGGATATGCGGTGGTCATTCCCTGACTTTTCCGCATCCTCCGTATTTGGTGGTGACGAGCTCGAACCCCGGTTTAATCAAGAAGCGTGTGCTACGCACTGCTGCTCCTTCCCACCTGGCTACGGAGGCACCCACACCGATAAGTATTAGCGATATTCGCCAAAAATCTTTTCCTCACAAGCACTTGGTTTAGTTAGAAATACAGTAAAGCGCTTTTCGTATCTTTCCAACTTGTTTGTGTGTAAACTTTTTTGTATTCAACTTTTAATTCTGCTCTATACTGTTTTTAATTAGACTACACGTACATGTATAATGAAACTTTGAAAAAGTAGATTTGCTTTTAACATCTATGGTCTTTAAAATATAGCTCGTTACTTGTCCATACCAGCATGAAAATTGAATAATAATAATAATCTTTTGAAATCTCAGAATCTCAGAATACAGTGAAACGACACTGTATTCCGAGCTTTTTTTAGTTTTGAAGCCACTGATGTTTATAAATTCAAAGCAAAACTGCAAGACGGACACAAGGCAAACTCCAAATGAGCATTTCAAAAGGTTATATAGAAATATTCGCTTGTCATTCCAGTTAAAGGTTTCTTGATACACAACGAAGAAAACTATACTTGTTTCTTGGGATTAAGGTGGTGCACGCGTTTTCGATGTTTGAGAGGGATTCGTTTAGAATATCAGATCACATGGTCTTGCTAAAGTAAAAAATAAAGCCAACAAGTCGCACTTAATGATTCTCAGATAGTCAAAAGTATATGCATTTTGCTTGCGACTTTCTGAGAATGTATGATGAAAGATAAGAGTTCCAATCCACAGAATATTAAAAAAAAAACATCATAGCGATCTTCTGTAGAGTTGAGTTTATTCAGCTTCTTAAGAAAAGATTAATTTTGTAATTATATTCAATGAAATATGTAAAAGGTAAAATTATTCTGTGAAATTTAAAGACAAGAAAAAACTCAAAATGAACATTTCAAAGGGTTCTATTGAAAGTCCATTTTTTCCTTGTAGTTTTTTTTAATCAGTTGATACCCAACTAAGAAAAACTATCATCAGTAGTAGAACAACAGTGCTATTGACTAAAATAGCTCAATTTTTCCTTTTAATCCATTAGTTTTTAACCAAAGTCAGAGGAAAATTTAAAGGCAAAATTGTAAAATGAAACCGTGCACGATTTATTTTATTTTTATTTATTTTTTGATGCATCACAATGATGCTTTATAAATTCAAAGCAAAACTCCAGGACGGCAGGCGCTCACGCCCCGACTGTCGAAAACCTACCTCCGGTAGGCTTGTCGACGAGTCTCCATCCTGAGCACCTGCCGTTTTGGAGTTTTGCTTTGAATTTATACACATCAGTGTGATGCATCAAAAAATAAATAAATCATGCGCGCCTGTCATCTTTGAATTTTCCTATATTAGGGTACTGCTCCTACACAATGAATTTTACTTCAATGTGTCTGTAAGATGTTTTTTATTTCTCTGGCATGACTTCATAAGTCTGAGGAGTTTAGAACTAAAGTTTAACGATGAATACAGTTATTAACCGTATTTAGCGCATCATGCAAATATACATAAAAATTGTATTTTTAAACTGTCATTTGTGTTTATACATACAGTGTGTATAAAAAATGTATTTTATATACGATACTGGCTCGCCCCTGTAGAAAATGCTTTACTGGTTTGCACGTAATCAGTCAACAAAGATTGGTTTAGCCTGCTGTTAAACCCACGATAAATAATTCACGAAGAGACACATATATATGTTGCATATTCATAAATCATTGTACGGGGTTCTATTAATATTCCGGCACGGCTTAAGTACTCCGAGGAGTTTAGAACTAATAATTTTTAAACATTGTATATATTAACTGCGTTTAGCGCGTGGAACTGGAACCACTTGCTAAATGCACTTATCAACTCAAATACGCGTACTGTCGTTGTTAATGGCTGAGTATATCTTCCATTCAATTCTTTTTTCTTATTTCCACGTTTTTTCTCTTCCCTCTTCTCTGAATACTTCCATTTTCGGGGAAACATTGAAATATCCCGTAGTACGACCTGTATTTTTACTCGTATCTTACACTGATTTGTTTTCTATCACACCCTGTAGAGGCTGCTTTCCTGGTTTACAGACAATCAATCCACCATTGTTTCCACCATGCATAATATGGACGACGAATACATATATTAAGTGTTTTTAATAACCCCTTCCCCCCAGAAATATACCATATCTTGTGGATTTTGATGAGCTGAATTCCAGTTTGAAGTCAGAGCACCTTCAGGTTTGGATAGGAATTCAGGTCACGCGTATTGGTATTAAATCTTTAACAAATGTTACAATAAATGGCATAAAAATTGTCACTTTTTCTTTTGAATGGCTTGTATCATCAATGTCCGGGTAATGCTCACTCTACCAGCATACTGGAACTGATACTGTGGAGAACGTTACCTAGGAAAGTAACGTTTCTCCACCATTTCTTTCAACACACACACACACACACACACACACTTTTGAGTTGACCGTTGCCATGGTCAACTCAATTGCATGTAGCCTAGTTGTAACTGCTGACTGTATTTTTACATTGACCTTTTTCTATTTTGGGGTTGAGTGAATGCATATTTTCTTAATTTTGGTGGAGATGTTGAAATATGAGGTAATATCTGCCTTGATCTCTGCGATGCATAGATCTCTGTGATGCTTCAGAAGAACCAGATCAGATTATACTGAATCCAGAAAAATCAAAATACATGGTGTTTAGAACGAAAAACAAACCACTAATATTGATTTAGATGTAACAAAGAAAAGCAACTTGAAAGGGTGAATGAAACCAAGTTTCTCGGAATCTGGCTAGATGATAAGCTAAGTTGGGCAAAACAAATGATAACTCTATGAAAGAAAACTTCGACACTAGCGGGAATACTCGCCAGGGCCTCTGCCTGGGTGTCTTTTTCCCTTCTTACGCTAGTATTCTTTTCTTTAATTCAGCTGCATCTCACCTATGGAATCATCTCATGGAGTACCACCAGCCAAGAAAACCTTGCGAGAATCAATTCCATTCTCAATCGATGTTCGTTCAATTTCGGGCCTTCCCTGGAACGCATCGGTTAGTTCGAGATACAAGGAAGTGAGACTCCTCAGCCGAGGCGGTCTTTATTTACAATACATTGAAGAAAACAGAGTTAACCCCCGCTCTTCAGATCCTTTTTCATAACCATAGAAGAAGAAGAAATATCATACAATCTAAGAAATTAAGCCAACCTGAAGATTCCGCTTTTCAGAAAAGCCATAGGTTAGAAAAGTATAAAATACAGAGGTGCTAAAACCTAGAGCAAACTTCCTGCAAAAATCAAAAATGTCACTTCACTAAATCAATTCAAGAAACTAGTAATTGAACACATCACCAGGGATGTCTGATTCAAATTACCTTCCACTCAACTCCTGGATTTTAAAAACACCAAAATGGAAATAATGTACAAATGTTAAAGGAAGCAGTTGGCAAATAGTTTGTAAATTTCTGTGCAGACATCTAGTCATTTTTCTTTTCTCTCCTCATTTAATTGTAAAAATGTTCACAATGATATTATAAGTAGTGATGCTTTTTGAAGTCTTCTGTAAAGAAATGTACAAAAGCTCCAATCTATTTATGTCTTTTCTGTTGTATTTATATATTCATCGTTTTTTAAGGGAACACCCCCTAAAAAGCCATTGGCCTATGTATTCTCCCTCCCTTTTTGCTGTTATCCTCCAAAAAAGAATGAAATAGGGATAAATAAATTGTTATTATTATTATATCGCTCACTGGCTGCAATAGTGGCACAACTAAAAATTCTTAATTTTTGAGTTAATAAAAACTAATGAAGTTGCGATAGCGGACTCTACATTTATGCAATAACAGTATAAAGTGATGTCAATATTTCTTCGCTAATGAGCACAAGTGTCGTTGTGCTATTTTAGTTTTTACTGCATCGAGAAGCGTCAACAGTGTGGCACTTCTTCAGTGTGCCCCCGACCTTGGGACTGAATGGAGCAATAGGGACCCTTTTTGAGTTGCATTTAATAGAACCTTCTTGCTTATAATATCAGTTGGCATTATATTAGTTGAGCCACTATTGTACTCAAAAGCCACTTATTGTTTTTTTTTCTTGTAATAGTTTATCATTGAATGTTCTGGAAGGCAAAACTTCAATCTGTGGTGAATTGATACATAAAAAAAGAGACTAGACGTTGTAAATTGCTACATATGGAATAGGATCATGCGTAATAAAATATTTAGAAGAGAAAGTAGCTTCTTGCTAATCCGACGATCTTAAAATTACCTTTTATTCAGACAACTGTGGGAACAACAAAATAATAAATTTATTATAACGCCGGTTTTCATAACATAACAGAACATAACGTAACGTACCGGTTTTCATAACAGTCTAAAAGTTAATTTACAGAAGGATTAAATTTTTCTAAGAATGACTAAATTCTTCCAAATTTTTGCTTGTTTGTACAACAATAATTTCGTACTATCTTCTTGTTGTTAAGATTATTATTATTTATGCTTTACCACAATTATGTTCTCAAAGATTAAAATGTACTTCATACATGTTTCAGAGTTTATGAATATAAATAAAGTTCTTGTTTAATTTTGTTCTTCATACTAATTATCTTCCATCTTTAGGAGATTCAAGACACGAATTGAGTGTTTGTTTGTGCTATAATGGCATAACTCAAAATGGGGGGGGGGGGTAAATTTTCAAGTATTCTGGTTAACCATAAGGGAATGTTGATTAACCCAGCCTGATTTTGAGTATGATGAAATCAATCACAATATATTTCAACAATTACATGACTTCAATTTTAAACAAAATAATTTTAAGAGCCAAATTTTTCTTATCGATTATCTCAGAAGTACTATTTTTGAGTTATGCCACTATTATAGCTAGTGAGCGATATGTATGAAATTTATCGAGATAAAAAGTATTTTTTCCCACCCCTGTAAAAGATGATTTACTGTCATGCACGCAACCCCTCCGCAGTGGTTCTCCATATTGCAGCAGATCTCAACCTTCTTGGACAGGGTACCGCCGTGGAAGTTCGGCAGTGTCCTCAGGTGTCCTCTATACCCTGTTTTGTGGTTGAGTAAATGCATATTTTCATAATTTTGGTGTAGATGTTGAAATATGAGGTAATATGTACTAACCTGATCGAAAAGAAAAGTATTTTTGTCACCCCTGTAAACGATGCTTTACTGTCATGCGTACAATCTCTCCGCAGTGGTTCCCAGTATTGTAGCAGATCTCAACCTTCTTGGACGAGGTACTGCCGTAGAAGTTCGGAAAGGTTCTCATGTATCCCCTAAGATTATCGTAGGTATAGACAGCTAAGAAAAGACTATTTTTTTCATGTGTGTACTGTATCATAGTGGAACAAAAAAGTAATAGCTACTCTTAATTTTAAACTAAAAAATGTATTATTAAGATTTATGTATTATTAAATGTATCTATTAAGATATTAAGTATTACTCTCCAAATTAAAAAAAAAAAAATAGTCTTACTCCGTGAACGTAAGGAAGTGACACCTACAGTGACAGATTTTTCAGTGATTTTGCTGAAACTAGGTGCCAAAGCTTGAAAATTGACAGCGAAAGTCTGTTTCTCTTTTTTAATTATGTGTTACAATCTTTAGCAAGCCCACGTTTAAATAAGTCGTCACAAATGGTAAAGTTTACGAACTGCTTTGTCTGCTGTATTAGAGAAAGAGTCCAACACGGTATCTCAGAACGAAGACAGTAGAACACTCAACTTTTCTTGGGGTGATGTGTCACAAGAGATATCAATCAGTTCTTTTGTGGATAGCAATGAGTTTCGCTTTTTCAAGAAAGGGTTAGTTATCCACCTGTAATTTTCAATGTTTGTATTTACAGGAAAATATTCTTAAATTACTGCTTTCTGTAAGTCTGACATTGTAGAGATATTTTTTTCAACAAGACGTGTAGTAAAAGTATTAAAGGTATCATATTGAAGGTATCATATCATAAAGAGAGCTTCAGCTCTCTTTCTCCAATGAATAATTTTATCTTTGAATGAGAGATTTTATCATCCATGAAAAGTGTCGTGTTTTTACATTGAAGTGATTGATTCAGTGCATTCAGTTTTTAAATATATCGGCAAGTTATGCTACCCTTCTGAATTATAATCACTAGTCGATGAATGTCTGCAGTTTATATCCAGTTGTTTTTCTTGTGGCCTCAGCTTTACAATCATAAGAAACATCACAATTTCAGAGAATTTCAGCGCTTCAGTGTAAAGAAGTAAGCAGTCGTAGTCACTGGAAAAGCCCTAGATATCACATAATTTAAGATTTTAATTAGTGTCTTAAAATATCTTTTAGTCTGGCAAAAATGTTTCTCCAAGCTAAATTTTCCCTGTGGTGTACACAGTGTCTACTTGAAAGGAAAGGATGTGCTACTGCTGTGATTCTCGTAACAGCACCTGAAGTGAGACCCTGAACAGCCTTAGCACCGCCAGTACAGATGTCAATACATTTCTTCCAGTCGAGCTCATGAGAACAATGCTGTCATTTTTTTCAAAAATATCAGCTCCTGTTGTAGTGATTTTCAAATCGTCACACACACTGTCTCCTCACAGTTCGCCATTATACAGATATCGAACAAATACTATCAGCACAGCTACGCTACTGACATCAGTGCTCTCATCATTAGAGTGGTACCCGTTTTATTTTTGCTGATTCATTGGATCCGAATATGGCGCATGGAATTGCCAAATTTTCATCAATAGTGTGGGCCTCTCCTTGACAAGCAATGTGGTAGCTCACTATATTATACGTATTATATTGGTTTCAGTGAGACTTCTAAATTTTTTTTACGACTCACAAATATAGATTTCACCAGCGAACTCTTTTTTACGTAATATTTCTTTTTCTCTTCAAAATAAGCAACGAACATACAGTTCAAGTCTCGATTTCTTTCAAAATGTCTCATCAACAGAGGGTTTCATACAGTTATTGCTCAGTTTCTGTTCACATATTAAACACCCCCAAGGGATTTGAGGGCTCTTCACCACACTAATAAAAGCCGTATTTCAAATATTCATTTTGATAATGTTGTCGTTTTTATGTTTTTTTTTAAACTTATCTGGGACTGATTTGCTCGTCGACGGACTTGGTGAATGGACATGATTACACTCGCCATTTGGTCTGTCATATTGAGGTGTTCTCGACTCGTCTTAGCATCATATTTTCTCAGGATTTTCTATTATCTCCGTGGAATATAACTTTCTATTTGTCCCTCTTACTAAAAACTTATCTATGATTGGAGATGTGAAATAAAAATTTAAAATAGTTACGCAGAAAAATCACCACTTCGTTCCACACAAACTCAGTTCCACGCAAAGCAAAGCGTGTCTGGGACTCATAACTACTGTAGATCCCTATTTATAAGACGGAAAACTAAAAATTTGCTTTCATATATATTCAATATTCAGCTGCCTAGTAACTTTTTTAAATAACAGGACTTGTCAGTGAATAATTAAACACTCAGAACCTGTAAACATCCAGGTTCTCCCGTCATCTGGAGCTGCAGTAAAAGAGTATTTCAGTGGAACACTAATTACAAACAGTTACCTTTGGAGGGGAATACTGCTATCGTTCATCAAGTGCAGTGATTTAGATACAAAGTAAATTTTTGTAAATAACCGCATGACATCCTTTCATCGACTAGAAATTATAGTCAGATAGCAAAAACTGCTAAGGGCTAAACTAGACAAGAAAGATATGCGGAGTGATTTATGAAAAAATCACGTGACCTCTCTTCGGCACTACAATAGGCCGGACAATTGATTTAGTTTTCTCAAAAGATAAATTCTAGGGTGCCAAAAATACATATGCGGTAAAATCAGCAAATTTCGCAATTAGCTGATAAATATTTTACTAAAAACTAAGCGCGCGAAAATTAGCCATTTTGGATGCAACGCCCGAGGTATCCCCCGGCTGTAGTTATAATACTGAACAACAAATTTTAAGCTTTGATTTTTTTCCCTCGAAATATAATGTATCTCATGGATTTTGATGAGCAGAATTCAAATTTAGATATTTCTTAGATATTTTTAAA
Organism: Mastigoproctus giganteus; assembly: GCF_048544385.1. Lineage (NCBI taxonomy): Eukaryota > Metazoa > Arthropoda > Arachnida > Uropygi > Thelyphonidae > Mastigoproctus > Mastigoproctus giganteus. The sequence goes on along the minus strand of NC_143576.1, from coordinate 53,346,813 downwards.
TTTACATATTGCTTAGCGTCCACAGGTTGGTATGCAGGGCAAGTTACGCTTGGTGAAAGTTTCAACAAGTATATCAACTATCTTGATAACGTTTCTGCATGGTAGCAATATCTTGATGAAAACGTTTACTATCCATTATTAAGCATCAAAAGTTATCTGAGAAACATCTAAACGGGAATGGAGGAAGTGTATTTTTAGAGACATATTGCAACCGGGAATTCTTTGTTTGTAATAAATTTTCATCAAGATTTTATCCGTCTCCTCTCTGTTGACCAGCCAAAAATCTTCATAAATTCTTTGAAGGATTTCCAAACTTCCAATTGTTTATATATGTTGTACAGCATAAAGTTTATATACTTTCTATAACTGGGGCGTTATAGACTATATGTAAGATTCAATTGTACAATCACGAATAATGAAAGCTACGGTTCAATTAACGCACTGATGTGACTTTTTCAAAGCACGTTCAACTGCAATTGACACTAAAGAGTACGAGTTTATTTATTTATATCAAACTCTTTAACTACCTCAGATTTACCTCTCTGAGGTTTGTACAGGGTGTTTCACTTAAAAGGCACCGGATTTTTTCTGTCTTATCTTTAGTTTTAAGCTATTTATCATCTGGACGTTTTTGTTAATTTGGACCGTAAGTTTTGAATTTGGTGTTAATATTGAGCTTAGTATTACTGTGTGGATTCTAGGATTTGTAAATTAAAATTTTTAGCGGGAAAGTTATTTTTGGTTTAGTCTAAAACGTCTCTCTTCAACTAATTGTGACGTCTAGTTGAGTCAGCATCTCTTCGATTAGATGCCATTGTATATGTTGTGCATACAATGACGATGATTATGCAACCATTATATTATTAAATAAAATCGGTTTACTTTCATTTTAGAAGTACACAGATGACGGATTTTAGACTAAACCGAAGAAGGATAAAAGTTTTCCGTTGAGAAAAAAATCAGTTGATTAGTAAAATTTTAATTTAGAACTTGCGAAATCTAAACTGTAATTCTTAGTCCAATTTTAAGATCAAACTAAAGAAAAATTCAGCACAAATATGATTATTTATCATATTTGTGGTCGAAACAAACAAATAGCCTGAACCTAAATAAGCGAGATAGACCACTCCCGGTGTTTTTGCCATGCATGGAGCAGATGTAGTAGAATAGTCTAAAAACTCTCGGAAAGTGATCACTACTACAAGATCTACAAAATTCTTGATATCAGAACTTCTATTATGAACCAACAGTCCAAGTTCTAAATATGTAAAAATTGCGAAACTATCTTGAAACAACGTGCGAAGGCAGTGCTAGGTAAAATTAATCTGCATATCAGCATTAAAAAAATCACCAGGTTCCCGTATTCGTTTTTCTGTTGAAAAAGTTTTTTATTCAGTATAATTGACTTTTCCATGTCTATCCAACTGCTCGAGTATGCTGATATGGTTCTTCTACAGAGTGGAGATAATAATCTCCACTTTGAATAGTTTTAAAACAAAATCAGCAATCGTATAGTTCGCAACGACATTCCCAAGTTTCTAAAATAAAACTGTGGAAGCTGGAGTTGTAGAGGATGTGGACAAGTGTTCAAAAGATATTTCAAGTGTACCGAACTGAAGGGAGAGAGAGAGGAAAGATTGTAGATAAATATTTTATGCCACAAACTTTAGTTCCAGCTTTCCAACGAAGTACATAGAACACACTTGGGGAAAGAACGTAAGAACTTCATTTCAAGTGCTTTAATTCACTCGAATAATAACAAACTCGTGATAAAGATGTTTTACTTAACTCACTGAATGCAACTGTATACACGAATCCCGAAAACAGTCTATTCAAATTCCAGTACCCTCCTGAGATTCACTTCAAAGGAGCATTAGCAACTAAGGCCATATTGTTCCGGATGCGGTGGTCATTCCCTGACCTTTCCGCATCCCCCGTATTTGGTGGTGAAGGGCTCGAACCCTGGTCTAATCAAGAAGCGTGTGCTACGCACTGCTGCTCCTGCCCACCTGGCTACGGAGGCGCCTCAAAGGGTGGTGAGAAGTCACTATGAAAAAAAAATTCTGCAATACAGTGTGGTCGTTTCGGAGAATAACTGATATTTATCCCTTGGAATATTTGGAACCGTTTCATCATGCAACTTAACTGAACCGTGAAAGTTCCGTTGGGGTGTCGATAATATCATCGTTTGATTTTCAAGACTTTTATTAAGAGCCTTAATTTTATATGTTACTATTCCACCGTATAAAAATTAAAAATTAAATATCACCGAGGAGTTTAATTGTAAGTGTTAGGACTAGATGAACTGAAGGTATGCCTTCCAAATAGGACGAATATATCGGGATTGAGGTACGAGTCCTTTTTAGAAATTGAAGATAAAAATAAAAGTTGCATTTGCTTAGGAGTGCTCTAAAGTAGTAGGCAGCCCTCACATAAATTTGAATACACTTATTAGAGGAATTGCTTTATTAACTAAATATGTTTTTCTTAGGAGGAGAATATCACTTTCATCAAACAGTAGACAAAAAACCTACATCTTCATCTCTGTGAATGAAGATAGCTAATTACATTTCATTACTGTATTTAAGGCAGGCAGAGGTCGAGCTTTCGAAGAACTGAATTTATCATCACCAGGATCCAATTCTATGTGGAATTTAGAAGAATACAGACGTTCCTTTTATGTTATTAGTTTAGAGGGTTTATGAATTTCTTAAAATGTAATATGTAATCAGATTAACCCTCCTTCCTCAGAGTTAGTTATATGATAGTCATAAATTCTATTTCATTTTTGAATCGATTACCTCTTGGTGATTACTCACGAGGTACCTATCTCCAGATGATACCGTATAGATTGTGGTACTCAACTGGAATAAAAAACAATATACTTCTTTAATGGAGAAGTGTTGCTTATTCGAAGTGTAAGCGTAAGAAACTCGTTGTCAAAGATTCCACAATAAGATTTCTTCGTTACAAACTTTGATTTAGTTACGTATAGAAATTATGCGTACTGCACTGAATTATATCTATTTATATTCATTTTTAAAAGAATAAGTTTAGCTCAATATGATACGTAGAATACTTCCGTATGATACTCTCCAGAAATTAAAACAAAAATAATTAAAAATATCGAAAATCTTACATTACAGTAAGAAATAATTAAAAATCAAATGAACACAATTAAAAATCAATTTAACTCAATTTTTATTGAGTTAAATTGATTTTTAATTAAATCAATTTAATTCAAATTAAGTAAAAAAATAATATTTATTATACTAAATAATAATTATATTGTTTACTGTGTAGAAGTTATTTTCTTTGTTCATGCTAAAATGGACATGCTGGTGGACAGAACATTAAACTAGTTAGGCTGGCGTATGGAAATGAGTTCCGAAAACAGCTTTCATCAAAGCGTTCAGCATAGATGCTAGTGACTAAGTTTCGTCAGACTGACAGCATGCTGACACACCTCGCATGCCTCTTGGGAGAGGAAACGAAGTTTATCGGCAACTTGTTTATTTGAGTGGCGGCCTTTGACAAAATTCTGCAGTCTCAAAAGAAAAGATAGCGCCGCATCGCGAAAGGCCTCAATGTGAAAAGAATTTCACTCCTGAGAATGGTGCCTACGCTAGATGCTTTTTCACATCGGACCAAGCGGCTCGTGGGAGGCTCTGATCGAAAACAGAGGATACCATGATACTCAAGGACCAAATGCAATATGAAAACGAGAATCTTCTTCAGAACTTTGGTTTTCTGATGAACAGGACGAATAATTTAAATAAATTTAAATTTAAAGATGCCCAAAATATGAACGCAAAATAGTAAGATATTACAATATAGTACTCTAGCTTTTATGCTGTAGTGCAGGAAGCCGAGACGCACGAAAGTAATACAGCAAAATAAATCAAGAAATGTAGAGAAAGAGAGGGTGAGGGAAATAAAAAAAATATATATATGAAAAATGCCTAATATGAAATAAAATTTATATGGCTGCTAGAGATGCCGGGAATAGAAACATCAAGCAAGACGAGGTCTAAAAGAAGATAAAATTAAGAATGCATCCATGAATCTGTTTTTAGAAAGCTGATAAATCTATAACTGACCCGCAATATTTCAAAAAACAGACAACCAAGCACCCAAGCCACTTGTTTGAATATCAGCATTTATAGTGCGCTGATAGGAAAGAAACGTAACCCATACAAACTGAAATGGAATACACCAACCATATATGACCAAAACTTTATTAAAGTAAATTAAAATAAAACAGGATAAAATTTTATGTAAAAATAAAAATATACTGAAAACTGTAGAGTTAAAAACGATAAAAATATAGATAGCGTGCGTTAAAGTAGAATTAAAATACGTAAAATGAAATATTACAAGTTAAAACACCGATAAAACTTTCAAAGCCGACCTCCTCCTTTATCAACTGTGGCCTGTCACGGAAAATCCTTAAAAAATTTGAAGCTTTCCTTTCCCATTTATAAATTCATCTGATTTCCTTAAAGTGTGAAATCCTGAGTACTTGTCCAAAACATTATTGTATTTTCTTTTTATTTCTTCTACGCCTCCAAGCGCGGTTCAAAGTTGCAATTCAGCTTTTCCGTCTTTTCCGCTCAAAGAAAGTCCCAAAGTTTCAAGTTCGGTTATACAAATAGGTAACCAGATGAAATGGGTCTGGATGAACAATAAATGTTTTCTAGCCAAAAAAAAATCGGAAAGCATTGCCTTAGCAATACCAATAGCCGGAATCGGCCTATCCGAACAATCAACAAATTATTTTATAGAATTTTTAGCGTAGAACGATGCCGGTTGTAACCATATTCCCATCTTGTGAGAATCGATCAGGTGAGAGAGGAAGAGTAGTTCTCTAAGTTGCTAATCTTGTCCTAATCTCGAAGGCGCTTTGGACAAAATCTTTTTTTATTTATACTAGAAATAAATTTAGCTTCACCAAAATTCTTCCCAATTGCTTCTGCCAACCTATATAAGCCATGGGCTAAGCAAGTAACATCGATCAGATTTGGATTGAAAATTTGTAACGCAGAAGCGGCTTTTACCATATACGAAGCAGCGTCACTAACAAAAATGCAGACTCTTTCGCTATGAGTCCATTCTGGCCATAATAAAATTCTTGCTATTGTAGAGTAATTCATCTTTTCGAGGGCCTTTCTGCGATGGTTCTACGTCTAATTTTCCACATATAAATTGTGCAATACAGCGACCAAAAACGTGTCGTTTCGTCGAACATGCAAATGTAGTTTTCTCTAATATCTTGAGGAATTTCGCGAATAATGTAGTCATAAATAGCACTAAAATCATTCTTTCTCAAAATAGATTCGTCTAGAATATTTTGATTTTATATCTTTTTTTAAAAAAATTGCTTGGACTCGATTGTTTAACTTGTTGAAAGGGATATTGCTGCTTAACACGGCCTTTTAAAAATCACTTTTCCCTCCTTCTGAAGTACGTGGCTTGATTCAAAATGACTATTTTTGTTTTTTGCTTTGCTTGGGGATCATGTGCGATGCTGTTTTCACATGTCGGTCGATCTCAATTTTTTTCCTTGCACGGAACGTTCTTTTCGTAAACAACAGAGAACATGATAATGCAATCCGTAGTAATATCTTTTCCGTGATTAGCAATCCACAATTGCATACGAAGTTTTGTAACAGATTTAAGTTTTGGCATGTTTAATGAAACGTTTCATAGTCGAATAGCATGAGAACAAAGAGTAAAATAGCATTAAAACGTTTTTCCATGCAGATTTGAGAACTTTTCCCACGCTCGATGAAAAAATTATCTCAAGTTGAAGAAATATGCAGTATTGCTTGTAATATTTGAGTTGTATGCATTTATATGCACTAACAAATACATTGGCCACAATATGCATTTACATATGCAATTGCTTGTAATCCGAAGTCTAGTGATTACTGTTCTCGCAGTAGCACACTGATTATAATTCAGACCTCCCACACTGCCTAAGTTCTAATTCTGCCAATGACGAGAGGAATTTTTATGGGCTTTTTTTTTTAACAACGTGGCTGTCTTCGTTGGTCTCAAGTTTCGTTTATAGGTCAGGCGTGTTTTTGTAACCGAAACTCGAATTTTTCGTTCAGAAAACCGATGGAACAATGGGCACAGTATACTGTTACCTCATAGCCAAAGTTACTTTGCCTTTCCATATTTAAAGCTTAGAAGTCTTACGAGAGCAAAAACATGAACAATGTTAGGAGTTAAAGGTAGGTTGCCAGATCTAGAATTCAAAGACTTGGACAAAATAGAAAAAAAAAAAAAAAAAAAACTAGGACATTTTAAAAATTATATTTATTGCTAGAAAATTACAATACATATTTATCGTTACTGCCAATCATTTTCAGTAAGTTTGAATTACAAAGTAAGTAATTATAAAATGTTTTATAATCCATTTTCAAATTATAAGTAATCAACAAACTACTATTCACATTATTTGTTTCCATTTATTTCTAATGTTGCTCCATTGACTGCTAATTAATGAAAATACATGCTGTACGTTCCCATTGTGGGCAAAAATGAAAAATGCATATTGAGCAATTTTTAAACTCTCGGAATTTTAAATTGGATAAATTGGAGCATGGATATGCAGCCCACTTTCTATGGGCTAATAAGTTTTCCCAATATATCATCTTCTCGGAAACAAATTCCCTGAAATTCATAAATTGGTCAAATCTACTATCATCGATTTCTGCTCCTTTTTTTATGAAAAAAAATCCAAAGAACTCTCCATATCATCCCATTTTGGAACATCAAATTCCATGAATTTTAAGATGTTCCAATTTTTTTTCCATAATTTATATATGCTAATGATTGAGTATATATACTTTCCATTTAATTTTTAAATTTGTCAATATGATAATCTTTTCTATCTTCACGAATTTTTTTTTTTGCAATAAATAACGACTCTTGAGTGGCACAAACTTATTATCTATCTATTCTTCCTTGCAAAGAACAGCCTAATTTTTGTACAATCTGATATACCTCTATCACTGAAATTTCCTTCTTTTCCATTATTGCCATATATTTTTGAAATATGGCCATGAATGAATATATTAACCACAAATAACACTCACTCACTCATGTCGTTAAGGAAGAATTCATTTAAAAATACTGTGGATGGTTCAAAGTGAGAAAATGACTGTAAAGCATCAAAAATTTCCAATATGCGTTCAACAGCAGAGAATAGTCATCTAGTTTTACTGTAATACAAAGACATTTTGTATTCAGTACCTACATACTCACAAAACTCATTTAGTTTAGCTAATCGTACAGTGTATATATAGTGAAAAATACTTGTGAATCGCCACAACAATACCATCAATGTTAATCGATAATTGATTTTCATCCACAATGAGCCGTATTTTGAACAACATGTAAAGAACACCCAAATCCAATTATCTGGTCATTTGACCAGCATTTTCAGTTTATAAAAAACGTTTTTACATCTAGTTCTTTCAACACCACAAGTTTGTTACAGTTATCTCCCGAAAATCTAATACAGTTTAAAAGTAATTCGGTTTCTCTTAATGCGTCGACAATTATCGAAGAAATTGTATCTGAAAATGTTGTTCTGTTATTCTTAAGATTCAATACTGTATTTAAATTGAAAATAGTTTTGTTGACCCATGATTACTGGCATCTACTGAAACGGCAATGAAAGGAATATATTCCAGGCCATGCAAAATTGAGACTATAATTGCAAATGTTTTTGCACTACACACAATAGAGAAAATGTGTGTAGTGCAAAAACATTTGCAATTATAGCCTCAATTTTTGTTCTTTCACAATTTATTTGTCTACAAATTCTGGAACCTTTAAAAAGTTGAGTAAATCTATGGAGCAGTCATGCGATTTAAATGACACTGACCATGTACAACTGTATGAAATGCAACTGTACCTTCAGCAGCTGTTACATATTTTATGTCGTCATTCGATGTGATAAATTTTAGAAAAACACTTGATGTACTTGCCGTTGAATGTAGATTTTTCTAATGTTTCATGGTTGAGATATGCTGTGTAATATCCAATCTTACTTTATTTCCAGTGGATTTTCAACGTTTTTCCCTTTTTTAAAGGACAAACTCTTTAGGTAGTTGTTTGTTAATAGTACACCTCCTTTTCTCATGATTGGGGCTACAAAACACACACACACACACACACACACACACACACACACACACACACACACACACACACACACACACACACACACACACACACACACACACCATATTTTATAACATATAACTGTCAGTTTACATGCTTGCAGATTGAGAATACCTAGATTTATTTCTTTAAAAAATATATACTCTGTATCAGGGAGCTGTATTGGACTCTGTATCAGGGAGCTGATACAGAGTCCAATAATTGAGAGGACTCGTGTGCTGATCAGAGAAATGTTCCAAAAACAAGAGCGTATCAACTCTCTAGATAGCGAGGGAAGCAGATCGCGATTGGGGCTACCAACATTAACAGTGATACGATTCTTTACCGGAAATAAAATACGGTTCAAATAGTGTTTGCCGTTGACGGAATTGTTTACGTTTGTCAAGTGACTTTGTTGGTGTGATATGTAAGTGAAGAGAGATTCGGTGCGACAACTTTGTACAGTATTACCAAGTTGCATGGGATGTGACGTAGGAGAGCGTAGCGAGATAATAAGGCTCGTCTCGGACGCGGCAGTGTGTTTCTGAATTTGGTGGAGTGCCGTTGGGTTCGAGAGAGACTACAGAGGTTTCTGATCTCGTCGGAGTGCTATTGAGTTCGAGAGAGACTCTTGGTAGCGAAGTAATAATTCGATTTATGTAATTTTGGGATAGTGCAGTCTACTTAATACAACCAGAATATTGTTTTTATTTATTCTGTTGTATTGACCGAAGGTGGTTGCACAGAATATTTAATGAAATTTCGTAAAATCCGCGAGGACGTCCGAGGATGCCCTAAAAACTAGAGCATGTATTTGGAAACATCTGGTAACCCTAAGTTAAAGGTCACATAACCTTTGTTATGTGTTTAAATTAAAGATTTTCTTATATACATCACGTGGCTTCTCACTTTGAACCAGGAGCCACCCGTAGTTCTATGAGAGACCAGCAAGTCTCAAAACATTAGTTATGCCAGTTATATTGAAACAGTGGATTTACGTTTTTGGTGTGGTATTTTATTATAATCTGATAATAGCGATGAAGTTTATTTATGGCTAACGGAGGTGTTTCATAAGTCCTAATTTCTGTCACTGGAGAGAAAAGTGTACCAGGAACAGAAATTGATGCCAAAATGCATATATTGTTTTAAAATATTAAACTTTCAAACGATTTTTTTAATTTACGTGGTGCAATCCATATGGTGTTTGCCATTAACACAATTTACGAGATAACTTTCGAAATTTTTCAGTTCACATATGAAATGGTTAAGAATTAGTTAATACGCATGCGCTTAGAAAAAAAAAGTATCTGAATAAATTTACTTAGTAACTATCAAAATTAAACTAAACCTCAGTTTTGTTAGGAATTTCCGAAATTGTATCTCGAAATGAATACGGATTATATTTTTAAGCGATACTTATATAGGATGGCAAACACAGAGTGAGGAACACTGGCGGTTATTGCCTTAGATATTTGGAAAAATTTTGAATTGTGTGGAAAAGAAGCAGACAGCTTGTTGTATTACTGAAAATGGATGTGTAGATGGACAGATGTGTAGAAAATGGACAATATAAAAAGGAATAAAAAAGCCAAAAGGATACTAGCTAAATGTTTTTTTTTTTTATTGTTTTTTTCTTGAGAAAAAGAGAGACGTGTGGAATTTGTAGAACATTTCTGTCATTTCCTTTAATTTTGTTTTCAAGTGTTGACATCTGAACAAGAGTGTAATATCTATTGAAAAAGTAGGTGAAAGGGAAAAACAGTGGCAATTTATTTTATCGCGTTGTCCGAAAGGATGCTCGGTAATTGCTTTCTCTGCGATTCTTGAATCAGGAGACTTGCCTTTTCACTTCTTCCTTTCTTGACGGGACCACGAAATAATGCATTAAGAAGATGTTCCACATGTCGGCGTCTAGAAATTCGTGAGATAAATAAAAACATTCGCAGTACTTTTATTTATAAAGTAATAAAAGTATCACTTGTTCTTTTCGTATGACATTTTCAGAAGAATTCACTCATGAAATTTTACTTAAAAAGTTAATTGGAATGACGGGCCCAGACAAAAATGTTAATTACTATTTGTGCCCAAGTCAAGTTGTTAATTTTTATCTCACAACCTTTCGGGGCCAAGTAAATGTAATATGAATTTGCAGGTGTATAACGGGTCAGTATGTAGTAACCAGATTTAAGTTTTCCGATTTGTATTTTTTTTTCTCGTAGTAAGCAAATGGATCACTAAGAGTGGTTTCTCTTATTGGACGAATGTGAGCAATTTCAGTTTCCAACAAGACAAATGTATTAATCTTCAGAAAACTATTAGATATTATACTGACAGTTATCATGTAATTTATTTTCATCTTAACAGGGAATGAACGCTGTATCCTTAATTAAAAGGGAATGAATGCATTCATTCCCTTTTTATAAAGGTTTCAGTAAGCATGACTTAAAATACTGGTAATTTCATTTTAATTAGTTTCCATTTATGCACAGGTTGATCTTTCAATTCGCGGAATGACAGCGCTACTGTGTCACCACAGCATTTCGGAAAACCTGGTAGATGACAAAGTGTCTTCAAGAATGCGCTGACACAATTGTAAGTTCTGACAGTTGTCTTGTAGTTTCAAAGTGTGGACATGTGTATATGTAAAGGACGGCTCCTAAAACGTTTGTTCAACTCCGCCTCGTATCTCTGTGAAGAACAGAATCACTACAAATGGGCCAGATATGTGTGTGACGTCGGTTTGTGTGTATTATGAGTGTGTTCTGTTCTGGCCGCTTGGCTACCCAGAAGCATCAGTCACCTGGAGAGATGATTCTGGGTACTCGTCCACACCACGGGAAGGTGGGCCAGTCCATGTAAAGCACGTACTGTCTCAAGAGAGACTCTGACCCACCTGATGTTGTCAGAAGGTAGGCCAGGATCCTCTGGGGGCCCATTCCAGATGAAAAAAAAAAAAAAACCGATCACCCATGGTGCTGGATATGGAACTGAAATTAATAAAATAAAATATTTATAAAAATAAATAATAAAAAAAATAAATAAATAAATAAAATAAAAAAATAAAATAAATAAATAAATAAGTAAAATGGAAGGAGGTAGTGGTGCTGCTAAAAAAAGCCAAATAAATTAGTAAAAAAAAAAAGAAAGAAAGTGATGCTACTAAAAACAAAAAAAAAAAAAGAGAAAGAAAGCACTTAATTTTGTCTGCAGGCCGAGGAAAAATTTCACTTCTTGAGGATTTGAGTTCATATATTATTAAAGGAGAGCTAACCAGCTATGCATCAGCAGGACCATTGTGCTGCATTCTGTTGAGATCTGTCGACACTGAACGCCTTCGAAGAAATACGCCTTGATCGAAAGCCTGAAGAAGCTGATATGACTCCGAGCTTTGAAGCAGAGACGACTTCTGTCCTGGTTGAAAATTAGTAAGTGCATGAAGAGGAAGTCTGAGATCATCATACAGGGAGCAATGATACAAGATGTGATCCCAACTCTCTGGTGATCCACACGAACAGAGGTCTGTTTGCGATAAATTGAACCTAAAAAGACTCTGGTTCATAGATCAATGTCCTGTCAACAGGTAGGACGTGAATATGTCCATGCAGAACCACAATCGAACACGTTTATCAAGGAGAAATGAAACTTGTGGTATAAATTTTCTCGCTTTGCACCAACGGGAGCTGTATCCCACCGAGACTGCCAGATGTTAACTAACTCGTTCCACAGTCTCCTTCTTTCTCTTTTAGCATCATCTTGAAGGTTGATGGTTATTCCAAGAAATTCGGTCTCAACCTGCTTTTTCAGTCTGTATAAAAATCCTCTATAAGTAACTTGCAAGTCTAAAGGTGATGTTCCGGCTAGTACTTGCAGAGCTTGCGTCGAGACTGTCGTGCATGCCTTAACTAAACACCGCAAGATGGTTCTCTGCAATGAGGCGAGTTTTGGTTTGAAGTGTTTGAGCCGTGCCCTGTGAAACCATGCACCGGCAGCATACGTGATTAGAGGAAGGAAAACTGCATTGTAATAGATCCTTAAAGTTTTTATAGCCGGAACATCACCATTCAACACGGGACACCCTAACAATTGCACCAGTAAATCTACGTATTTTAGATGATAAGTTTGTCAAGTGAGGAATAAAATTGAGACTGGAATCAATTACCACTCCTAGAACCTTGTACTCTTTAACTATGGAGAGACGAATTTTATTGATCTTGACCAACGGAGGATGAGAGATATCCAACTTTGATCCAAGAATCATCATCTTTGTTTTTGACAAGCTGATTTTAAACTTATTGGCCACGGTCCAATCGTAGAGATCCCGGAGAACAAAATTTGCGGTAGTTTGAAGATCGGCCCTAGAGTTACCATTTACCAAGATGGTGAGATCGTCTGCATACGCTATTATTTTGACATTATCGAAAGATCGGGAGAGCCACTGCTGCAGTACCATGTTCCATGTAAAATGACCCAATATAGAGCCCTGTGGGTATCCTCTAGATACTGATCTTGATACTTGGCTATGTTTAGCCTTAACTATTATGGTTCTATTGGTAAAGTAATTACGGATTAAAAGATAAAGGTGGTTGGAGCACCTAGCCGATCGGGGACGCTCTCACACCAAAGGGAGTCGAAGGCACCCTCGAAGTCGATGAAAACGTCCAGGGTATATTTATGTACCGAGTTTTGAACTGAAGAAACAAAGTCCACAAGAGCATCCTCGCAGGAACGTCCGGGACAGAACCCATATTGACTCCTTGAAAGCAGATCCTGTTCTACCAGTAGGGTATTCAATCTAATGGCTATTAGTCGCTCTAGCAATTTACCCAAATTAGCCAGCAGAGCGATCGGCCTGTACGATCTAGCCGCTGCAGAAAGCTTATCCAGCTTTCTGATCAACTTAACTAGAGCGACCTTCCAAATTTCTGGAAAAGTTTCTTCCTGAAGGCATCTGTTGAATAAGTTTAGAAGAACATAAGGTTTTAATTTCAAGACTCTGATAATAAAAATGTTTTCTACAAGATCTAGTCCTGGGCACTTCTGAACATTAACTTTATGCGAGACAGCCTGCAGTTCATCCAACATAAAAGGTTCGGTGGTTGTTGAGGACACGTAAAATTCATTGTCTGATCGGATTTTAGAATGAACAGCTAAGTCTGAGGTAGGATCATCCAACGGAAAAAGAGCATCTAAGATTGCGTTTGCAGAATCATGCCAGTTCAGTGTTTCCACGGAGTCCGCCACAATTGAGCCAAATATTTTAGAACCAGGGGTTTTTTCCTCTTACAATCTTGTATAGAAGATCCCAAGGGTTAGCATTTCCAGAGGTGTGAACGAAATTCATCCACGATCCACGCTCTAGTTTCAAAGTGACCTTAAGTTACGTGCTATGAGTAGGAACCGTTTAGCAAGCTGCGTAATGGAAGACTTGAAGACTGAGCAACGTTTTTATATGCGCTATTAAGTTCAACATAGTATGAATGCTACAAAGACTGAGAAAAATGTCCAAGATTTATGAACAAGTATTTGAAGAAAACTGAAAAATTTGAAGTGGCGCAGATGTATCAAGGAAGATCGAGGATCTGTGGACCCAACGACCACTCTGTCTTATAAAAAAAAAAGACTTCCGGGGATGTTTCTACGAGTTGGTTTATCGATGGGCGCAAGTATACTGGACTCGAAGGAGGTTATTTCGAAAAGAGTAGAGCACCGGAAGACTTCAGTGACGAATATTAAAATTAGACTGGTCCATTCTACGAATTAAATGATCAATCTATATGCATATACGATAAGTTTGTGACAGACCAAAATCAGGATGTACTGGAGGTGTTTTCAAACCAGACTACAGAACATTTAATGAACTTAGACATCACCTCATGCTTTCACCTCAATGATAAATCTTCCTAGATTAAACAATCATTCACTTATGGGCATGTCTCACTCTCTTCCCATAAGATATTAAATGAACGTCGAAAGGCCCTTTAGGGTTAGTATGATATTATAAATACCACAGCACTTCCCTCGATTGGATACGTTGTTCATTAGCAGTACAACATTAGGCTGCTGCTATCAACAGCATCACAACTTGAAGGCTGTTCGAAGTCTTTGTGTAATAAAGGAGCATTTTTTTTAAAATTAGTTCAAGATAAGAGTTTAACTCTAATACCGATAGCTACATTTGTGTATTCTTACCTCGGAAAATATACAAACGTAGCTATCGCTAACAGCGAAAATGCATTCTTATGTGAGAGCAGCATGAAATAACCCCTGCATTTCCGTATGCTGAACTAGATATTTTCATATAACACATTCCAGTTTTTATTGACTTGAAAGGGACACATTTAGAATATTTCTTTCAGCTTAGTTTCTTTCACCTTAGTTGATTTCAATCAACACAAATCCGCCCTGCCATGGAATACTGTTCCCACATCTGGGACAGTGCCCCCAAAAAAACCTCTCTCAGGCTTCTAGATTCCATTCAGAAGAGGGCAGTTAGGTTAATTAATGACTCATCTCTAACAGAGTCTCTCCACTTGCTGTCTCATAGGCGTACTGTTTCTGCTGCATGCCTTTTCTACAGATACTTCCATGGGCACTGTTCTTCTGAATTGGCTTCTATAATTCCCGCTCTCTCTCTTTCAAAACAGTCCGAACACATGCCGCCTCCAGTTGGTCTTGGCGCATTATAGCCTTAGTTGCTAATGCGCCAATAAAATCTAAGTCAAATCAAATCAAATCAAGCCGCCACCAGTCAACATCCATTTACTGTCCAACTTCAAACTCACAGAACAAAATTTTCATCTTCCTCATTTATTCATTCAGCTGCTTATTTCTGGAACAACTTTCCTTCATACGTATTTCCTGAAAATGACAGTCTACAGAAGTTCAAGTCTAATGTCAACAAATATCTGCTTTCGTCTTCTCAACCTCCAACTCAAGCACGATACTAAGTATTATAGGTTCTAATACCTCTCGTGTTTCAGGTTTTCATGAAAAAAAAAAGCTGCAGCAAAAATTGACTTAATCACAAGTGACACCCATGTAAAACTCGCATCTGTTTCAGTAGGAGGCGACTTCGCTGTATCCTTGTGGAGGTGAAAACTAACATCCGCTTCAGTAGGAGGTGATTTTTTTCGTCCTAAAAACGTGATCCATGCCAGTAAAAGGCTCCTACACATTGTCTTGCATTATCCTTGCTTCTTGAGTTGATCCTCCAGCTACATTGTATTGAAATTAAAGTTTCAAGGAGTGAAAGGTTCCTACAACACAATATCCTTAGGTGAGCTGCTTCACTTGGCGATCTTTAGATCACTGCAAAGCGGCGACAGTTGTGCGATGCGGTTCGTCCCTTGTACTATAGGTACGAGCTTTGGCAGCCGATAGACAGTCACTAATGATCCAAGAGGGCTAGTACGAATAGACTAATTCATCCCTAGTTAGCCCACATTTCATCACTGGTAGTCTTTCAAGTCAGTGTACTCGACGAGGCCATTGGAAACATCGTCTAATTAAGCATATTTCAACAATTATGAAAATTATGCGCTTGTAGCAGATCTGTGTTCATTTTCTGACTGCAATTTTCTGAAGAGAATACTTCCACGGTATGAAATTCAGCTTTTTGGATTAAATTTTATTTATCAAAACTACTTTTTTTCCAGACTGGACTTTTCGTGGAAGGGACTTCAAATTCACATTACATGAACTGCAGCGCTTCGATGTCTTGCAATGGAGTGGGTATTAATTGCTGGCTGTAAGTCTGTAATTATCAGTATAGTATTTTAAATAGGTGGCGGAGTTGCCAGGAAAGCTGGCTGGGACAAGCTAGTACAATAAAAAAAAAACCCCTAATACCAGCCACAATGAAGACACGGATACTTAGAGAAGTGCATCAGGCATGCATTCATTGATCGACTAAAAGAAATCAGATCAGGTCACCTAGGACCTTTCTTTTGCCTATTCGTACAGCATCCAAGTAAATTCGAAATGAGCTTAAATTCAGCACTTTAAATCGTAACACAGAAAGACGATTTGAGTGCGCAGTAGCTGACAATCATCCAAACTGTGCAGCATTGCTATTTCTTTTTCTTAATTTTAATATCCACAAACCTACAGAAAACACTTGATTAAGTTTCTGGAATTAAAATAAGATTTTTAAAAACCAGAATTGAAGAAAAAATGCACTAAATGCTAAGTAAATAAAAGAAACTTTGTTGTCGTAGAGTATGAATGGTTCATAGGCAATGTTTTTTTTCCCTAATCCTATTTAATAAGTATTGCTTTAAATTGAAAAAATACACAGTTGATAAAAAAAAATAAATAAATAAATAAAATCGAAAGAAGTGTGCATCTATGTTTACTACGACGATACAGAAATATTGAACTTCAAACTTTATATCTGAATATTTTAAATCATCTATGAAAATATGCGTACTCACTTTCTTATTGCAGAAAAAAAATAATAAAATAAAATAATGATAAAACTTTATGCGAAATGCACAAATGCAGCTTGCGTCACTGTACCGTAAAAGAGAGCTGTACTCAAAGGTTCGAAGGTTAAAAATGTGAAGTCTTTACATATCCTACGGCATTTTCCTTTTGACTAATTAGTCGCTAAAAACAATAAAAAATATTTATAAAAAAGACACAAACGAGAGCAACACGTGTGGGCTGGAAAACTGATATCTGGAAGTCTTGAACATAATCCTCTTAAAGAAGTTTGGGATAATAGATCTTAGGATGTTCTTTTATTCTGCAATAGTCCAGTGAAATTTCAGCTTTATTATTTTTTTTTCCAAAGCAAATTCAGATCTTACGAAACTTGCATCAGAACATCGGTTTCTTTACTGAATTCTAATAACCTTGCATATATTTTGAGGTTGATAGCTTGCACTTGGCCGACTTTAATTAGAGGGGTCATCGAGCTCTCTAGAAAGATGCGTTTCCCCATGCTGTTCTTGCCAACCATTTCCATATATCTTTTGGGATATTAATCCGTTCATATTGCTTTTTCTGGCATTTTGTAACAACCAGTCTCATCTTTTGTGCTAATGCCTGTTGTTGCTTTGTGTATAATTTGCTCGAATAATCTCTGAAATGCCTTTTGAATCTTTGCACGGCGTTGTCTGAGCTAAATGTCGCAATTAAAAATTTCATGCTGAACTTTTTTCCTGTCCAAAGATCTAAAAAAAAAAAAAAACTTTCGAACAAATCTTGGACCATCGAGGTGAAATTTTATCAAAAAATGTTTTATACCTTTAAAATTACAACGCTGCAAACATTCGCAACATTCCCCCCCCCCCTTGTTCATGACCCTCTTGTTTTTTATTCAAGACCATAATCGGGTTATGCTGTTATTCCAAATATTTTCATGTTCTTTGTGCAATCCTGAGAATCATAGATAAATATAGCAGACATAGTTATTTATAGCCCTCATCCTTTGGATAGGCTTAGGTTCAACTGCGTTCTTCAGTGAAGCAGGTGGGAGGAGATTTGTTTACGTCGTTCACAGCTGGAATTTCTGACGGGCTTTTGAAGTGGTGACGGAGTAGGTTAATCTTGGAAAGAGATGAGAAAATTTTTTCCTACTTTTCATTCCACATTACACAATACACGCAATTTGCAGTCACGATGTAGTGAAGTTTCAAGCTTCTCCCTACTGCTTTTCTCTAAAACAGTTCAATCTAACATTGGGTGCACCCCAGAAATTTTTCCACTTCAAAACAGTGTTATCGCACATCCTACATAACATTATGCATTCACTGCACTCTAATAGTCTGTGACAATACAATTTCCGAAATTCAGAATCTCACCGTTTGCTAACAACGGCTCTTCGTGTGGAGATACCTGTCTCATTGAGATGTATTAATACGAGGACTCAACTCTGATCTGGTGCTTATGGGATGCGGTGCCGTCTGGTTAAGCGAGTTAGAAATGATCCCTTTATGCAGTGTGCATGAAAATAGCCCTCAGCAGAACTGTCATTCCCTATATCGCTTTTCCGCCAGTCCGAACAACTTCATGAGCGTGAATGGACCCTCGAGGTGTTAGCATCTTTCACTTTCGGGACAATTACCAGCCGTGAATGCAGTCGAGCAGATGTAGTCCGTCTTTGATTGTGACACCACCCTAATGAGCTTACATTTCAGCCTTCCGATCCATGTATTGTTTTTAAAGTGAATTTGTTGGGCGTTTCGATTGGAATCGATCCGTAGACACACTCTTTCTCTCCCTCCCTTCCTCCCGTGAGATGATTATTCCTGTAATTCAACGTTTATAAAACTGCCGAACGACTTCTCCTTGGGGAACATGAGAAATTATTTACGGGGGCGAACTTTTAGAATAAAACAAACAAACATAAAATAAAAGTAAATGCTTGTTAATTGAACTTATTTTCACAAAGTTAAGTAAAACAAACAAAATAATAAAACTTTCTAAATTTTGTGCGGACAACATTAATGATGACAATATCAAACAAAGATTTACACGAATAAATTATAAAAAGCATTGCATTGTAAATTAATCTTTTTGGTGGGATTACTTGGATCTACTAATCTTTCTAGACTTTTCCTGATCAATGATATCATATAATTGTCTCTGACACAAATTAAATTTTATGGAATTGCTTTCATACTTCAATAAAAATGGGGTTGGGGATGTACCAGAAAATGTTTAATTCAAAATACCAGAAGGTATGCGTAATTTATGGGGGTTCCTAAAAGACCAAAATTTGGGAAGCTCTATTTTAATCAAAACATTAATAGAACTTCCCAAATATATAGATATTTTTGGACTATATTTGGGAAATTTTTTGATGACTTTTGTAAGTTCAAAATAGTCCTGGACGTAATAAACGTTCTTCGAAAGACAAATGAAAAGTTTCGCTTTGAATAAATCAATGATAGGACTCAGTAGGACTCGCTGCTGTTCTTGTATTATAAAAACAGCTTGGAAAAAGTACTTTCGAACTAGTCAGGTAGACAAATTTAAAAAAACAACGTGGTTAGACATCTAGAGGAATAGATTAAAACAAACATAAATGTTGAACAGCTGAAAGAGTATTATATCCTTCTCAAGAACGATATATTGAGCATCACATTAAACGTTTTAAAATTTTATTTTACTTGCTTAGTTTAAACGGTACGTTTAAAATCAACCATGCGATTAATTATACAACGAATCTAGTTACATGCTCCACTAACTTTCTTTTACAAAGTTATAAGTTGCTGCAAGTCTCATTAGTTTAAAGTGCGCCAACAGTTTCCGATACCTGTCACTTCTTATAAACGCTGTAGTTGGTTCAGAGGCGTACATTTTTTTTTTTTTCAAAATTGGTGTCTAGTTGATTAAATAGAGCAGTAGTAGATAATTTAGTCATAAACACAACCGCTTTACAAGTATGGAATTCTTTGCAGAGACGTATCGAGAACATAGTCAGTTGGGAAAACGTACAGCTCTCAGGTTATTCTTAAAAGTGATAAATAAAGCTGTTTAACACTAGAATCGCCGGCTATAGTTGCTTGCGAAACTGCCACAAACTTCGGAAAACCTTTATTTTTAAGAGGACAGAAGAACATAGATTAATTTCACGATTAACACAATTAGTGTGACTTCAAGTAATACAGAAAACTTGCATATATTGTTACATGCAAAAGAATGTAATACTTTTACTGCATAAAGCATAAAAAGGCTTTATGCAGTAAAATCTATTCTTTTTCTATCGGTGCAGTAAAAAAGATTCTGATAAGTGTTTCATTTTCGCATTTAGTCGTGTGGCATGTACAAAATTTATATTCTTGTTTTTAACGTTCTGGTTCTTTCAAATTCTGTATTTTCACATTTCAATGCTTCAGAGGTGGTATATTTTGAAGGCGTGAGAACTGGAAGCTTTCTAAGTGGATATGTAAATTAATAATATTAATTAAATTAAAATTAATAAATTTAATATAATTCACGTATGAAATTTTCTTTACAGACAAATCATTTCAAAATCGTAAAAATCGTTTCTAAAGTATTAATTATATGAAAATAATATCACATAACACATAAGTTACAAGGAAAACACTTAATGCAAAACAAAGTAGAGTTGATATAATTGGGGAAGGACGTTACGTAGTTACTTTTGGAAGGCATTTAAATTACTTAAAAGTTAAGGGCTATGGGCGTTTAGGCAAGGGAAAGTAAGGGGGGGGGTGAGTGACTCTACACTACTGATACAATACATCCAATGATGCTTCTTCCGATCTTTTATTATTATTAACATCTTTTTATTTCCACATCAGTGGGCACCCCCGGAATGGCCTGCTTCGGCTAGAGGGGTGTACATAACAAATATTCAAATTATATAATAAATATATAAACACATTAAGTTTAAAAAATATATGAACACACATCGTATTTACAAGTAAGCTGACATGATGTAACATTGAAGTTTCAAAACTGTGAAGGTGATAATTAATAGTTAATAGTTAGAACAGTTAATAGTTCTACTTTGTACAGTTCTTTCAGGGTGTCTTGTCTGTAGCGCTTCGAGCTGCAGAAAGCTAAGGCATCGATTCCGAGGGAGTTATATGGTATTATCCTAGGTATTGCAGGTTTTGTAGTGAAGATCGTGGACAAGGTGTTGCATTGCACCAGGTTCGTTGGATAGTCCGAGAGTTTGTCGTCACTTCCCAGATGTCGGGTAAATCCATTCGGCCACAAAGGAGTTGAGCCTATGTGTGCAGGTTCCTCTCCTTGATGATGGTTTCCCATGGTTTCAGGCCGAGGTTTACACAGAGCACGCTCCGAGAGATGGTAAAATGGTGGCCCATCACCCTGCTTAACCATCCCAGGAGCCAATACTCTGTCCCAAGGAATCTCTTGAGTTGAGCAGGAGAGGCCCTGACCAAAGCACAGATGCATAGAGTGGTACAGGAATCAAATTTCTTTGTACGTAATCCAAGATGAACTCTCGAGGCCTAAGACCAACCAGCTCCTGTCGGATTGCCCAGAGAGCAGCAAGCGTTTTCTGCCTGGCCATTTTGAGGTGGTCTTTGAAGGTTAGTCTGTCATCCCACTTCAACCCCAAATCAGTGTGCGAGTTTACCTTTTCAATGACGGTCCCGTTGATTTTCAGTGTAATTTCATTCTTTGTCTTCCTTTTTGTGAAGGTCATCTGAGCTGCTTTCTGAGGGTTCAACTTTAGTCCGAAACATCGTAGATAATCCTGAAGTTCAATCAGGACGTTCTGTGTTTTAAAAGCGACTGCATCTGCTTTTGCTGGATCATCTAATGTGACGAGCATCTTGAGATCGTCAGCATATGAAAGGAAGTTTGGGTGCTTCGCAAGGAAGGGCTCCAAAGAACCATGAGGAAAGAACCCCCCCCCCCCTTGTGGGATGCCAACAGAGGTCGTGATGGTCCTCTCCAATGTATGACTATATTTGATAATAATTTTTCTGTTGTTAAGAAGTTGGCTTAGAATGACAAGTAGGTTTCCTTCGATTCTGAAGTAATGTTTCAAAGTTTTCAAAAGCTCTCTTGTGCAAAGTGTGTCAAAAGCTGCTTCTATATCCAGGAATACGATTTCGAGTTATTTCTTAGTATTTAGGGCTTTTTGAATTGCTCATCTGGTCATTAAGGGTCATTAGACAGTGTGGACTTCTCGGAATAACAGTATGGAGATGCTGTGGTCGTCCGTTGAAACAGTGTTGGACTAAGATGGGCTGGATCGATTTTTCAAAGACTTTTAGCAGCCCGCAGGATACGGAGATTGCTATGTAACCTTTTAGGACATTCGGTTTGTTAGTTTTCGGTACTGATAGGGTGTGATAGATATTCCACATTGTCGGTGTGAGACCAGACTCTAGAATGCGGCTGAATATGCTATGCAAAAGGTCGATCACCTAGGCACTGCAAATTTTGAGAATGAAGAGCGGAAATCCGTCGGGACCAACTGTAGATTTGTTGGGTAGGCTGTTAATTGATTTCATTATCATATCCCGCGAGATCGTAACGTGCATGAGTGAGATCCTGGCTGTATCTGGGATGGCCGCTACATGGAGAGGACGCTGTTCTACCCACTGTTTGAAGGTTTCTTCATCCATTGCCACCTGACGTCCACGTGTAGTAGCGATGCGTTTAGAATTCCTGAGCCTTCTTTGTGCACACTGAAGATGGGCCCTCCTCCTTACGTGCAGGAAATTCGTTCATTGTTTGCTGTTATTGATGTGGTCTTGAAGGGATTCAGACCTTTTCCAAGTTCTGTAGATTGAAAGCATGCTTTGCCTCAGGGCAGAACCACCGCTTGGTTTTTGAGGAGATTTTGCATGCCTTCGACGCGCTAATGAGAGCTATGTGTTTCAATTCGTTAGAAAGAGCATTTATTGCTTCGTCCACAAGTTTGGAGTAGAGGTTGTTCCAATTGAATGCTTTAAGTTCAGTGAGGATAGCATTTGGCTTGATCAGGTCAGTTTAGAACGTAGTTAAAATACGCACCGGGTCCGTGGATTTGCTCACTGAGACTGAGGTTGCAGGTGCCTGTGCGGATTCAAAAACAATTGGAAGGTGGTCCGACTTGAACTTGGAATTATAGGGAATGATATGCATTTTCTCAAAATTGTGAAAGACTGTTTCAAGGACCTGATTACTCCTGGTCGGTGGAGTATCCAGGGGGTAAGCCCCAAGGTAAGCATGGTATCTTCCATGTCTTTCCTTGCCTCCCTGAACCTTGGCATAGGCATGTTAAAATCCCCTAAAATGTTGTTTGGATTTCTGCCAGAAGGGAGGATAACCAAGCAAAAAGGCCTTCTCTGGTTGATGGGGTTGTGTCCTGATGGGAGAGGGAGATACACGAGTCCGATTTGGGTCCTTTTTCTATTCTTGCTGAAAATTGAAATGACTGCTTCGTAGTGTGTCATTTTGCTGCTGCGAACATGTAGCTGCCTGAAAGAGGTCTTGAAGAAGATGATAACTCTGCCTCCTCTCTTATCTTTTCTGGAGTTTGCTAGATAGCGATAACGAGTGAAGGAGAGGAGCACCCCGAGGTGTTTCCCCTGATCAATCCAACTTTCTGAGATGCAGATGAAATCTGAGTTCCTGAAGGAGCAGGGCTTGCAAAGTATGGAGCTTATTAGCTAGGCTCCTAACATTTTGTAGAAAGAAAGTTAATGACATTTTTGTACCATCCATTTGTCTCTTGAAAATTGATTGCGATTGGTTTATAATATTGGGCCTTATGGTTGGTGTCATTTTTTTGTTTCAATAAATGGCTTAATTAAGGCACCTGTCGGCCAAACTGCTGGGTTAAGAATCTCGTGGAGGTGAGCTCTGGGGCAAGGAGCACAAAAGAAGAATAGGATGGGAATTTGGTTTTGCTAGCTCTAACATCTACTTTATGTCGAGCTCTTTGTCTAGGAAGCTTTTGATAGCAATGGCCTGGGTAGTAGGCCCCAGCCTAGTGATGAACAGCTTGGCTTGAATAGTCACACCTGTGATGTTGTAGGTTTCGCAAAGGTGCCTGAGCCCGAGAGTTTCACTGGGAGTTTCCATACGCTGAGTGCGCTTATTAATTGCTCTCGTGGCGTTCGATCCGTCTGGATTCGACATGTTGCTTGTGTTAGACTTGCTTCTGGGGAAATGGTTTGCATTTGTGCTGCTAGCTGGTACCTGAACAGCTTTTGCAAACGATCTCGAGGGTCCTTTGGGATCAACCTGGGGTTCGTGTACAGTTCTCTCAGAGGGGAAGTTAGTTAGTTAGTTAGTTAGTTATTTTGGCTTTTAGGAGCTTTAGCAACTAAGGCCATATTGCTCCGGTGATATGCGGTGGTCATTCCCTGACCTTTCCGCATCCTCCAAATTTGGTGGTCACTGGCTCGAACCACGGTCTAATCAAGAAGCATGTGCTATGCACTGCTGCTCCTGCCTACCTGGCTACGGAGGCGCCCAGAGGGGAAGGAGGTGGTTGAGTATGGTTCACTGCTGTTAGAGTCGCAGGATGGTCTGAGTTCTGTGGAAGGGGTAGTTGTAAAAGGGGAGCTGAGAGGTCCTAATTAATGGCCTCCTTGTGAATGCTTGTTGAGGAAGCGGGAGGAAAGGGGAGCTGGAGTGGTTGGTATCTGGGTGCTGTTGTTTTGTCGGGTCTCCATAGGTTGGTTCACGGGGCTTGTTCGACATACCCTGTTGTTGTCAGGTTGTCTGTTGTGAGGTTCAACTTGTGCAATTCTCTCAGCATCGGCTTTGGATTTATATAGCTTAACAAGTTCCTGTGATGAAAAGATGTTGGTAATGACGAAGGTGTCACCAAATTTGGAGAGCTCTGAAAGGTTAACTAAATCGGTGACTAGGAAAGTTAGGTCCATAATTTGTTTTCTGGGCAGTAACAGTTCATTTCTAATTTCAGTGTTTTGGATTTTGAGTCGATAGTTATCGCTAAGCAGATTTTCCAGGTTCTTTTTTATTGGATTCACCATCTCTTCAAGACTGTGCCATTCAGGAAGCATAACAATGTGAGATGGAGGATTCTGGTAGGCATTTTCCTGCATGGTGGGAACAGTTGTTTTAGTGGATACTGGAGGGCGGTCAATTGGGATTATCTGCTGATTTTCACTCATATCAGGATTTTGGGTGTGATCCAGTTTTTGGTTATCGACTTGTTGATACTCAGTTTTTTTATTTGATCCTAGGCAAGCTTCCATATGCGAGTTGGATATTTCATTTGGGACGTCTAGACTCGCGTTGTTCTGCATTTGGTTATATTTGTTTAAGTTTTCAGTACTCTTCTCAGAACCAGCATGAGCCAGGGTTTCATTATAATGCTGTTTGGAATATAGTGTGCTATCACTAGAATGCCTCCGTCTACCTTGATTTCTGTATAGTTGCGTTCTGGTAGAAACTGGCTTAATGTAGGCTGAAAAATTAACTTTAGCATCGTGGCTCTCATTTACGGTCGACTGTATCCCAATATCAAAATTCGTTTCTGAGTGGTTGGTGAGTTGGCTTCTTGTACAATTTATCCTGCGATATTACCGGCTGGCTTCAGTCTCAGTCAGTCTGGGTGACTGAGACTGGAGACTGAGACTGAAAATCCTTACTTGTGATTTGCGACTTCCACTGGTAGGTTCCTACAACGCGAGCATCCCCGACGAGCTCTCTTAATAGATCTCACTCTATGCCTCTGTTATTTATTCCTCAGCTCCACAAGCACAAAAACCAAACTATTATATTAGGGTCACGCGGTAATTCTTACGTATACCCGTATTTGTGTCTTTAAATTGCGTGTGTTCTCTGGTCGATTTGCATGATTTTCTGGATGAAAACCCTTGCTATCTACGCCTGAGACCGACTAACTCAGCTACGGAGTGAAAAAAGCCCATTGCAGTTCCTCGCGTCATCGACGGGATTTGAACCTGGGCCTTTTCCACCCGGTGTGGGGAGGACGGTGACTATACCACTGTACTCCACAAGCGTGGAGTACAGTGGTTCTGTGGAAGGCGCCACAGGTGATTTCGCACATCTGCGCCATGGTACTTTGTGAAGAACAAAGAAACTCTATAAAAGCCAGAAAAAGTTTAGTGTCTGGTTTGTGACAGAGTAGTGATATGTTCTGTTTCTGGCTGCTTGGCCGCAGGGCCCCTAGGGAAGCCCCACAGGCACTTTTTTTTCATTAATTTATTAATTACGCACAATATACAGTCTCAAGATTATGTATATCCAAGTATATACATGATTTACATACAAGATATATTTACATATAATTATATGTTCTGTACATATTAAACACTCGTGTGAGTGTGTGTGTAAGTGTGTTCTTTAATCAGGGTAACTTCCAGGCATAAACCCAACTCTACCTTGAGAACTTGTAAATATATAGTCTTTACAAAGTAGTCCTGGAAAATTATGTTGAATAACCTGGGTCTGAATTTACTGTAGCGCAATTCGCGCATGAAATCCCGCACCCACTGGAGGTAGTGCAATACCAGTGAGTGCCAACAATCCCGCTCCCCGGGTTGCCCATACCATGGAGCCAGCAGGAAAAAAAATATATATAATAAAACAACAATAATATTCAATAGTCTGGTTGGCACAACTATAAACTTCAAAAATCACAGTTCGACTGAACATTTCCTCATTTGCTGTTCTACATGCACTGGAACCTCCAAACCCAATAAAGGTACTGTCCAACAAATCTCCAACTATACGCCATGGATAATAGAACCATTAGAGCACCAGACCCGACGCAATGAATCAGGTCCAGCACCCCAGAATCCAGAAGGGAGTATTCATGAGCGCAGAACAAAAAACAACTAACCAGAGCCCCAGACCCAATACCATGAATGAGGTCCAGCACTTCAGCTGCTAGCCAGAGGTAGAAACAAATAGTGAAACTCCATGAAGACAATCCAGTCACCAGGTTTTCCTCTCCAAGAAAGGCTCTGAGAACAGTTCTTCTTGCAAAAACAGCAGCTGAAAACTCCTGAAATGAATTAAAACAGTCACGATTTGCAATAAGTAAATGTACGGTATCAAACGATAAGCCCAGGAATATGTGTCATCAAAATCTGCCTTTGGTCTTCATACTCCCGACATAAAAAAAATTACATGCATCCAAGTCTCTTGTTCGCCACGTGTACAGAAAGGATCTGTCTCCAATCCTCTCTCATATAATATGGCCCTAAGTGAGCCATGTCCTGTTAACAAAAAAGAAGTATACATAGAAGGCGCAAACCAAGATGCCACTGTTTTTGACAATGCATAGTTCACCTGTGGAATATATTTCTTCGTCACAGCTCCAACATCACTTTCCCATCTGGTCTGCCATAAATCCATTAATTTATTCCATATTGTTGTTTTTCTTTAATATTATTCTCCAAATCGATTGTGATATCCAAAAATGTTAACAACATACCTTTTTTTCAATTTGTACAAAAAACCTCTGTAGACAATAAATGAATCCAATGGCAGGGTACCAGCAATTACCTGTAGGCCGTTTGTAGACGCTGTTCTAGGTACTTTCAGTAAAGATAAAGATAATAAAGATACCTAGAGCGCTGAAGCGATAAATACCATTTCGATCGAATCCTAGTTTTAGTTACCACAGAAAACCAAGCAACAGCCGCATATACCACTATCTGGAGAAAAACTGTCTTATAATACAATGACAATACCCTCTTATTCAATCCCCACTCCTTTCGAGAAATTCTAGCAATGGAGGCTGTAAAGTGTCTTAATTTTACATTCAGGTGTGAAACATGTGGCAAAAAGGAAAGTTTGTCATCTATGATTAATCCCAAATACTTAGTTTTAGCAACATAAGGAATTTGAACGCCACCTAAAAGAACTCTTGGAGATCTGCCGTAATCGAATTGTTTCTTAAAAACCATAAAACAGGTCTTACTTACTTCAATTAATTCAATTCGGCCCACTGCATTAAATCATCTAAAACTGACTGTATTTTTTCCTTCCATTATAAGAAACTCCAATCACAAAGTCATCCGCATAGGCTATCTTAACAAACTCTGTATCCTCCTTAACAGGCCACTGATCTAAAACTGCATCCCAAAACCGAACCTTGAGTACAACCTCTCGAGACACCGCCACTATATGACAGATGACTTGCATGCACAGTAATAAATCTGTCCTGAAAGTATGACCTTATAGTATTAAATATGTAACTATTACACTGTGCAAGCACAAGAATTTGAAGGGCACTTTCCCACCATACCGAATCAAATGCTCCTTCAAAGTCTATAAAGACCATAAGAACATATTTATCAGAAGAATCCTTGATGTAGTTTAAAAGAGATGTTATGGCGTCTTCTGTAGAGTACCCCTTCTTAAATCCATGCTGATCAGCAGAACACAGATGCTTATCCTTTAAAATCGCAGAAATTCTGGGAGCAAGTAAATTGGTCCCAGAAATTCTGGGACCAGTTTCTCTCGGATCAGGCCTAGGCTTACCAGGCTTATGCAATATCTTTAGCAGTGCCATCTTCCACGCTCTTGGAAAAGTATCTTCAATGAAATATTTATTAAATAAATTTAACATAATTTGAGAAAAATAATCATGAAACTTAATGATTACTTGATTTTCAATTAAGTCCAAACCCGGACATTTCTTAACGTTCAATTTAGCTACAGCTGCACCCAACTCTACCAAACTGAAGAGTTCAGCATCTCCTGTAAACTCAGAGTTCATCCGGCGTATCTCCGCTTGTTCAGGTGAATCATCTTGAGGAAGATCATGAGGAAATATTCTTCTAACAGTCGTTTCCACAGTAGAAAACCAATCCGATGTCTCATCATTATTGTTCAATACAGTGTTGTATATTTATCCACAAATAAATTTATTACGAGAAATTTTATACACGAAACCCCAGAGATCTGTGTTACCAACTTAATTAACCAAATTTTGTCAACAAGTTCTCTTGCTCTCAGCAATAGCCTTATGAAAACCCTTTCTTCTCTCTTTATAGGCATTTTTAAATGATTCCACATCAACACTAGAGAGATGTCTATTTCTTTGGTATACTTTCCTAGCCTGGCATACCTGAGACCTCAGAGCAGACAAAGCAGGAGTCCACCACGGCACAAACAACTTTTTAATCCTTTTTCTCCTGGTGGAGTGCACACAAGCCTGGAAAATATGATACTATACATAGTTTACATATTCATAAGCTGTCATAGCATTTAAACTCTCTCTCCAGGTACACTATTATCACTATCGAAAACTGTAGTCAAATAATTTTTAAAATTGTTCCAGTTAACACGGTCCATACAAAATCTAGACAGATCACTCGTACCGAGATCACTCGCTCTTTTCCCTTACTTCGAAACAGAGATAAAATGAAGCACGTAGTGTGCATAGTGTTAGGGTCGGGCGCCGCCTGTGGTTTCCCACATCTGTGCCATATGTACACTGTGAAGAAATACAGAACACTGTAAATGGCAGAAAAAGTGTAGTGTGTTGAATGTGTAGTTTTGTGTTGGGTTCTGTTGTGTGTCCTGGCATTTGGCCGCAGGGCCCCCTGGTGGAACCCCACGTTGCCCGCACACACCACTAGGAGGTAGCCAGGCTGCCCATTATTCTCTGGCAGGTAGCCGTCAGGGTCGCCTGAGCTTTCTGAACGGAGACCAATTAAAAAAAAAAAAATAATAATAAAAAATAAATAAAATAATAAATAAATAAAAAATACATAAATAAAAAAATAAAATTAAATTAAAAAAAATAATAATAATAAAAAAAAACCGATGATAATAATAATAATAAAATAAAAAAAAAATAAAAAAATAATTAATAAAATAATAATAAAATAAAAAAAAAAATAAAATAATTAATAAAATAAT
The DNA here is from genome assembly GCF_048544385.1 of Mastigoproctus giganteus. Taxonomy (NCBI): domain Eukaryota; kingdom Metazoa; phylum Arthropoda; class Arachnida; order Uropygi; family Thelyphonidae; genus Mastigoproctus; species Mastigoproctus giganteus. The sequence continues at coordinate 53,317,317 of NC_143576.1, read as the reverse complement.
AATAAAATAAATAAAAAAAATAAAAAAAATAATTAATAAAAAAAATAATAAAATAAATAAAAAAATAAAAAAATAATTAATAAAAAAATAATAATAAAAATAATAATAAAAATAAAATAAAATAAGTAAATAAATAATAAAAATAAATAAAAAATAAGGTAGAGTGCGGCAATACAGGGTGTATGGAAGAAGATGGGGGATGAAAGTAAGAGTAAGGGGATGTAGGTAAGGGCATCCCGTAAATTGACAGTGGAGCATATGCCCCACCAGGAGAAAAGGGGGAGGGGATAACTCCAGAAGGGTAGAAAAACCACTTAGCGAGAGTGCTGAGTGTGACTTATATTTTGCGGTGGAGTGGTCAAGACCACTGGAGCCTACCAAACCATATGGAAAGTTAACAGGTAATCCTACTTTGGATGTTCCAGGGTTAGCAAGTGGATGCTGGTAAAACAGTCAAGTACAGATTTTTTATTTCAAGTTTGAGTAAGTCCTTTACAAGTTTCTATCCCTGGCTTGAGTTGGTTGTAGAGTCCTGCGCCTAGAAAAGAGGTTCTGTGCGTACTCAGTTAATGATTTATAATATTGTTCTTCAGAAATTAGCAGGTGCTCCTGTCCTTGAGGTATGTGTTGTAGCCTGGTGTACAGTGTTCCTCGAAGATCGTTATAAATTGGGCAGTTATAAAGAAGATGGTCCCAATCTTCAATTTCTCCACATGTACAGTAGGGGTTTTCGATGATTCCCAAGGTAGTCAACTTATGATTTATAGAACCGTGTCCAGTTATAATATATGTACAGTAAAGGCCAGGAGAGAACCAAGGCGGCGACTTTGGATAAACTAGTTTGACATCCGGGATGAATTTCTTAGTTATCAGGCCCTTGTCCGTCTCCTCCCATCTTGTCTGCCAGATTTGTAGTAGCATGGCAGCTAGTTTTTTTTTTTCTTGCTTGCTGTCAGTGCGGGTCTCGATGGTATGTCCGAAGTTGGTAGCTGGGATTCCCCGCGACAGGCAGTAGTGCAATTCTCGACGGATAACCTCCAAGTCAAGGGGGAGGACACCTGCAAGAACCTGTAGGGCCGGAGAACTTACTGTGCAACAGGCCCTGGTAATGGCAAGCAGTATACTTGGCTGAATTGTTTCCAGTTTGCATTTATTGCGAACAATTATTGCTCTATGGTACCAAATCCCGGATATGTAATAACAGGGAGGAATATAGCGTTATACATGAGTTTGAGTGTTCTCCGGTTCAGACCCCAGTCACACCTGCTTACTCGGACGATTAAGGCTGCACAATTTCTGATTTTTACTTGAAGGTATGAGAGGTGCGGGAAGAAGGAGAGCTTTGAATCCAGGATGATACCCAGGTGTTTTAGGGAAGTTACCAGCTTGATGGTTTTTCCTTGTACCTTGATCTGAGGTGGCCTTGATATTTGTAGGGTGCCTTTGAGAAGTATGGATTGTGTCTTCTGTGGAGAAATCCGGAGCTTGTGTAGAGTTGCCCAGTCCTGTAAGATCTGTAGTGCCTGATTTCCAGCGGCCTCGAAAGCTGCTCTGGTGTCCACTGCGATGGAGATGGTAATATCATCTGCGAATGCTTGGATAGTAACAGGGCCCAGATACAGACCAAGTAACTCATCAAGGACGATGTTCCAGAGGAACGGGCCGAGGACCGAACCCTGTGGGCAGCCTCTGTAGATAGATTTGGTGAGCTTCTGGTATGGTGAGGAGATGGTGATCTTCCTGTTGGAAAGGTAACTTTCTATACACCTGTATAAGTTGGCTAGTATGCGTGCCAATCTTAGCCTGCGAAGAATGCTTGGCCACCAGAGCATGTCAAAGGCCCCGGCAAAATCAATGGTTATGAGGAGAAAGTATTTGTAATTAGTGTTGGCTGCAGCTTGGGTTATTTGGTAGAGAGCATCCTCTGTGCAGCGTCCTGGGCGAAATCCATACTGTGAATTGGATTGTAGGCCAGCTTCTGTGTAGTGTGTTAGGAGTCTGGTATGGAGGAGGCGTTCAAGTAGTTTGCTCAATGTGGACAAGAGGGCAATGGGTCGGTATAAGTTAGGCTGTTCTGGAGGCTTCGATGGATTTTTCAGTATTAACTTTAATTCAGCTATTTTCCAGCTTTCTGGGAAGGATCCCTGGGTTAGGCATTTACTGAACAGGTTAAGCAGAAATTGGGGATTTACCTGGGCGACCTTTTTTAGTATTTCTGGTTCAATGCGATCTAGTCCTGGGGATTTTTTATCTTTCATTTTGCCAAGGGCTTGCTGCAGTTCTCCAGTGTTAAATTCTTCCTCCACAGAGTCAATGTGGTAATCGTCATTATCTAGACAAATTTGCTGCTGTTGTGTTGTGAGATGATCAGCGTCGCTGATAAAGAGAGTATCCAAGATATTCATCATGGATTGCTCCCATGACGTTGTCATGATTCCTTGTGGTGTTATTGTGGAATGGACTACTTCTCCTCTTGGCAATTTGTTGGTAGTGACTCGGTACACCACTCCCCAAGGGTCCGAGTTACCAGTGATGGTACCAGCCGCTCCCATGTAGTTCTTTTTCGCTGCCTGATCATGGAAGTGTATTGGTTCCTGGTCCTCTTGTAGTCTTCACGAAGGGCTTCCACATCAGTAGCTGGCCAAGAGGTGCGAGCTCTCTGAAAAGCTTTCCTCTTGTTATGAGCAGTCCAGCGTAGACGTTCGAGTTCCTGAATGGTACAGCACTTGGAAGAGGTTTTTTCTTGGGTATAGAGTGATTGCAGGAGAGGGTGATGATGTTAGTTACAAGCTTTTATTGCTGCTCGGGATTCAAGAAGAGGATATCAGAAGGGTGATCCATGATTGTTGAATGGAGAGAAGTGGTGAACAGCTCCCAATTGGCTTTGCTAATGGCATAGCGGTTGATATCGTAGTGCGGAGTAGGAGTTGATTCTATATTTCTTGTGAGGCTGTATGTAATTGCTCTATGGTCGGAGGTGGTCCAGGCTTCATTTACCTGCCACCCCGACACCTTACTTGAGATTGATCTTGTAGCAATTGTTATGTCTATTGTAGACTCCCACATAGTACTGGAGAATGTTGGGAGGTTATTGGGTCTGTTTATTATATTAAATGGTGATGTGGCTAGAAAGTCTTCCAAAAACCGCCCATTATGGCAACCAGGTCGGTCAGCTGCGAGGCTGTGCCAAGCAGGAGAACGGCGGTTAACATCTGCCCCCAGGATGATTTTAGCGTTAGGTAGAGTAGTGGTAACAGTTCTTAGGTAGTCAATAGCTGGGCCGATGTTTTGACTGGGTCTACAATAGAGTGATATTAAATAGAAGGCACCTAAGGGGCCAATTACATGGGCACACACTGCCCATGTGAAGCACATTCATTCATTCATTTATTAATTACACACAATATAGTCTCAACATTATGTACATAAAAGTATATATATATGATTTATATACAAGATATATTTACATATAATTATATGCTCTGACAAACATTAAACTCTCGTGTGTGTGTGTGAAAGTGTGTTCTTATTCAGGGTAGCTCCCAGGCATAAGCCCAAATCTTCCTTGAGAACTTGGGAATATATAGTCTTTACAAAGCAGTCCTTAAAAAGTATGTTAAATTACCTGAGTCTGATTTTACTGTAGCGCTATTCGCACTTGAAATCCCGCACCCACTGGAGGTAGTGCAATACCAGTGAGTGCCAGCAATCCCGCGCCCCGGGTTGCCCATACCAGGGAGCCAGCAGGGAAAAAAAAAAATAATAATAATATATATATATATATATATATATATATATATATATATATATAATAAAACAACAATAATATTCAATAGTCTGGATGGCACAACTATAAACTTCAAAAATCACAGTTCAACTGAATATTTCCTCAGCTGCTGTTTCACATGCACTGGAACCTCCAAAACCAATAACGGTACTATCCAGCAATCTCCAACTGTACTCCATGGATAATAGAACCTTTAGACCACCAGACCCGACGCAATGAATCTGATCCAGCACGGCAGAATCCAGAATGGAGTATTCATGATCGCAGCACAAAAGACAACCAACCAGAGCACCAGACCCAACACCATGAATCAGGTCCAGCAGCCCAGCCGCCAGCCAGATGTAGAAACAAATAGTGAAACTCCATGAAGACAATTAAGACACTAGGTTTGCCTCTGAAGAAAGGCTCTGAGAACAGTTCTTCTTGCAAAAACAGCAGCTGAAAACTCCTGAAATAAATTAAAACAGTCATGATTTGCAATAAGCAAATGCACTGTATCAAATGATAAGTCAGGAATATGCGCCATCAAAATCCGCCTTTGGTCTTCATACTCCCGACATAAAAAAAATTACATGCATCCAAGTCTCCTGCTCGCCACATGTACAGAAAGGATCTGTCTCCAACCCTCTCTCATATAATTTGGCCCTAAGTGAGCCGTGTCCTGTTAACAAATAAGAAGTGTACATAGAAGGCGTAAACCAAGATGCCACGGTTTTTGCCCATGTGAAGCACAGCTCATCAGATGCTGTGCGCTGGTATATTGGATCCTGAGATCAGTTAACTCGAACACGGTCTCGAGGTCGGTTTTCCACTAATCGCCACCTATTGACAAAACTCACAGGGATCGTAGGCGTACTCTCCATTTCAAATATTATTAGATGCTAAGCTTCGTGCACGCAAGAGACTTCGACTCCGGACTGCCTCCAACAATTTAGTAAAAAAACCTTCTCAAAAACATGTTCCCATCCAGCACCATTAGTCTCTATAATTCGCTCGCCATAGATGTACACAAATTTTGCAAAAAAAAAAAAAAAAAAAAAAAAAATCAACTATAGAAAAAAGGCACTGAAGAACACTGTGAATTAATGATTTAATAATTGAGTATTAATAATTAATAATCTCGTGGTAACGAATTTACATCAGAACTGCTAAGAATTAATTCTTAGCAGTTCTGATGTAAATTCGTTACGAGGAGCTTATATCTAATACATTAATACGAAACTTAGTGTCGTTAAGGATAGTTTTTATGGAATTAAGTACACCTAAATTATATAATCTCACAAGGTGAGACAAAGTGTTTTTATTTTCCACGATTAAATGTTTAAATTCGAGATCTTAACTTTTTTATGGTGGAATGCTCCTTTATACTATTCAGACTCCACGAATATTGTCTGTCGGTAGCCAAAGAAGAGCCGTGACTAAAATCTGAAAAGATTCTAAAGCGGAGGTGGAGGAATATCAGGTTATTTGTCTGCCGCCTACTTTTCGAAAAGCGAAGCGTTCCTCTTTTTTAACCTTAAAGAGGTCTGAACGAACGTAAGAAGACTTTAAAGAATTCGAATGAAAAGTTTGTTGAATAGCCATTAATGTTGAATAGCTGTTTGATTCGAAAGTTTTTTTTTTCTACCCTAGAGTTTTCGTTCCGGTGAAGAAATTTGTGCTTAAATGTCTGTTTTAGGAAAACCAAAGTACACGGTCGCCAGTTTTCTCAGTAATAAATAAATAATAATAAAAAAAATATTCAATTTATATTTCAAGAGTGATTATGGATGGAGGACTGAGGTATTTGAAGAGTGAACTTAGTCAGTAGGAATTACAGTAGGAACACCTGGAATTAAACGAATAACTCCCTCCACCCATGCATGAAAGCTACAACTGAGCTAAGAAAGAAGCAATTTTCGAAGGGCTTAGAATCTTGAAAAGAGTTCGTAAATCGACAAGTAATCACCACCTTTCAATTATCGACGACGAATTTTAGGGGAAGGTGAGGATATATCTCATTAAATTATCCTGTGTGAAAGGAACGATTTTAAACTGCGAATCCTAAAATGACTTGGGTGGGCCATTCATGGATAGGATATTAACTAATTCCCGTTGTGGAAATTAAATCAAAGAAATGATAGGTTAGGTTAGGTCTGGGCTAGAAGATCAACTAGATCTTCTAGACCAAACCAGATCAACTAGATCTTCGGAGTTGATCTTTAACTCCGAGTAAATAACACTCAGCACTAGTTGAGTATTATTTACAAGTAGAACAAAGATTCGCTCTTAAACTTGCGACGTCTTAAACTACGTCTCTACGTCTTAAACTACGTTTAAGAAGCCGTCTTAAACTATGGGTTCCAATCCCCAGTCTATATCTAATTACAATCCAAAAATTTAAAACTAAATTAATTAATAATAAATTAACAATTAAATTTTATTTGCCGTATTACATTAGGATATACATAACTAAACATGAGTACGTAGTAAGCAAAACTGTTATTGAGAGTACAGCGACTGGTATGCAAACTACGTTTAAGACGTCGCAAGTTTAAGACGACTACTTAAAAGTACAAATTTGTAGTTTCTTGCAACGACCGACTTGTCGGTCGTCGCAAGAAACTACTTTTAAGTCGTTCAATTAAACGACTTAAATTCTACAATTAAACATTATACGCACACTGATATATTAGGTCAAAGTACCGATTGATTTTTACTTTGCGAGTGGTAATGAATTTTTTTTATTATTTTGGCCGGGAGGCATTACCGGTAATTTTTAATCCTAACTAACTGGCTAGCCATGGTTGTTCTAGCAGTTTTTGGTTCGCCTATTATTCTGTGTTAACAATTAATATGAAACTTAAATTAGAGGTATATAAATGTAAAATTTGAAAAGATTGGAGTTATAGGAGAAAGGAAATAAAGAGTAGTGTAAAATAGGGAATTATTAAAGATTAAGTCAAGAAAAATTAGGGAAATAACTAGGAACAATTAGGAAGGTAACATTCCTTCACATGGAAATCTCTCTGCTACTACCTCAGGGGCTTTGAGCAGATAGCCATACTAAATGAATGTCTCATGTATACCAGTTTCTGTACTCTCAATAACAGTTTTGCTTACTACGTACTCATGTTTAGTTATGTATATCCTAATGTAATAAGGCAAATAAAATTTAATTGTTAATTTATTATTAATTAATTTAGTTTTAAATTTTTGGATTGTAATTAGATATAGACTGGGGATTGGAACCCAAAGCCCGACGAGTATGCGTTAGAGTAAATATAAAAAGTATATAAGTATTTACCTGCGAAAACTATCGCTGGTGGTTGGCACGTGCAATCTGCCCGGGAGGCCGGGGCGCGTCTGGTCTGTTTTGTTGGTTAGTCTGTCGGTAATATTTGCTTCAGGGATGGGTTGATTTGTTTGTTTGTGATTATGCGACCTGTATTAAATTTGTAATCGAGGGTTAGGATTACGGTGAATACCTATATGGATTTTTTTAATACATTTTAAAATTACACTTTTTTATTGATAAATCAAAATAGTAATGTTATCCACTGGGCAAAGACTGGTATAACCTTTCTACAGCACAACAGCCCGTGTGTACCCAGTGGGATAACTATATACATATTTACATACCCCCTTCCCCCCATCGGTGATTTTAATATGGTACCTTGCGGTGCTTTGGAATTTATTGTAAGCTGAAGGCAAGGTGTAGCGTATTTGCTTGTACGTTTTAGTTTTGTTGCCGTTTATATCACTTTGTTGTCAAATTTATAATATCCAGTGAAGTTAGGGCTATAAAGCGTTGGGATTGGTATGAGGTTTAATACAGCCAGGGTCAGCATGAGAACTCGCTATTATAGTTATTGTTGTTATTGTATTAGGGTTTGAATTTGGACATCCGGGTTGCAATGCGCTCATAAAACGAGTCTTATAAGAGCGCAATAAACCTGGGGGTCTAATAGGGGCCCAAACAGTTGCTCTGTGACTACCCTTTTTCAGGCCCGGAGGCAAAGAACATGTTCGGGCCCCAACTTAATTAATGAAAATTGCAAAAACAGGAGACATCCAAAGACGCCGGGCCCCTAAAGGGCCCGGACCCGGAGGCAATTGTCTTGCTGGCCTACATGGTAACTACGTCACTGTCTGTGACCCTATTAGGGTTAATGTTGGGGTGATGTAGGATTAAATTGGCTTGAATGGCTGCTTTAATATGGTATCTGATAAACTTAAGAGGCATTTTGTTCTGGATTAAATTAGCATTGTGCCATTGTGCAGAATATATATGTTGTATATGCTCGGGATTATGTATAAGTGCTCTAGGGAGAATATATATCCCTAAATTGTATATTTGTTAAAGGAAAAAAAAACAAATGGATAGATATTTGATTGATAATTAGCTATAGGAGTAGTATTTTGTAAGGGTAAAAGAATTGTTTTCAGAGAGCTGTATAGTCTGAGACTGTTAGAGGAAATGTGTTGTGTGTGTGTGTGTGTACAAAAAATTTGAAAGAAAATTTTTAGATTAATTAAAAAAATGTATGATGAATATGTATAAAGGATGTAGAAGAAAAGCTTTTATTGATCCTGAAGTTAACATTAATTAAAAGCAGTATTGTAAAATTTCCAGAAGGAAGATAGTGATAATGTTTCTTAACCTTAAAGGCGATAAAGAGGTGTAAATTTTGTTCATATTGAAATAAACCTTTGTTAATGTTTATAAATTCAAATAAGTGCCTCATTATTCTAAGAGAAATATACACTGCTCTAAAAAAAAAAAACTTGCACTAATTCCAAACCTGTACAAGGAGAATAAATATATCCTCAGTGCCCAGAATCTTCTATGACAGAAAGAATAAATAAAGCAGTCAGGTAGCTTTGGAGGAGTGAAGAGCCAGTTGTGCTTTAATCGAGATAATGCACAGCTACCTAAATTGGGTTCCAAAGCACGGGGTATAACGACACTTAACCCGATAAATAAATGGTAAGAAACCCTCGGATCTCATAGTTCGATATTTTATAATTCTGTAGAGTATACGTGCTCTCTCCTTTCTGTGTTGATAGCTTTGCGTCAACGTAATTTGTGCAGAGAGGAGAAATCTTGTTCAGTTATCTGCATGTAATGAAGCGAAAGGTGATAGAAACGTGGTATTAAATTAACAGCCCATTTCCCTCGTTATGAAAGCTGTATTAAACAACCAAACAGCTGCCTTCATTAAGGGCGTATGCACGTTGTGCTTGACGGCTTTCAGTGGAAGCTTTATCGTTTAATCTTAGAAATTATTCCTTTGAGTTAATCTTGACTTTGAAATTGAGTTTGATCTTTCCAGCTGTTTTTGTGTAAATTAAATAAATGTGGAATTACTATACAGGTTAGGATAATAAGTATGGAATCAGTGATTTGCATAATGATTTCCTTTTTTTTTTTTTTCTTGTAGAAATCATGTTTTCTCTGTGACGCAGTAGTGGGTGGCTGCTGCTGATTATTTAGTGGCAAAAAAAAAAAAAAATAATAATAATAACTATATAAATAAAATAAAGAAGAAAAATCGTTGAAAATGCGTTGCTATGCGCATGTGTGTGTAGGTTATTTCTGTATGGAATAGGAACCCGTTTCAAAATGGTTTGAATATACGAGTGCATTAAATAAATAAATCTTTATTACCGTCCAATACTATCCAACACAGCCCGCAGATCCGGGATTTAGTGTATAAGTCGTAAGGGCATATAAGTAAGACGTAAGTTCATGTCAAATCTGATTTAGGCCTTGAATGGGTTGAGCAGGCTCAATGCTGATGAGATTCTTCCTCTTGCTCAGATTACGAACCTGAGGGGGCATACATTCAAATTAATGAAAGACAATTGTAGAATAGATGTTCGGAAATTTTCCTTTAGCCAGCGGGTGGTTGATTGCTGGAACAAACTCTCATCTGTCGTTGTGGAAGTTTGATAGCTTAAATAAATTCAAGGAACAAGTGGACAAACATTTGTAGCGAATGGACTGGTAAAATGGGAAGGTTTTTTTTTTTTTTTTTTTTTTGGCTGATTCTGTATAAGCTTGCTTTCTTGCATCATGTGCCTTTGCTAATGTAAAATCATAATAATAAAATATGTAAATAGGAGTTAATAATATAAAATAAAATGTATAGATATCCAATTTGATACATATTCGCAGTATTGGAGCAACATGTTTAACGTGAATTTCCTTTACTGTGCCCTTAAATTGGAGGATCTCTTCAAGCATTGGTACTGGGAAAAACTTGAGTCAAACTTAAAGGCGGTCACCTGAGTCTTGATTGTGGGATCGAGCTTGTTTATACTAAGGCACCACCACATCAGTAGAGTTTACAATAAATCAATCAATAAAAATGTTAGTCGTATTTAGCAGACTCGGGTCCACTCAAAAAGCGTGTGCTATTGCACTCGCGCTCCTGAACACTCGGCTACGTCAGGCCTCTGACTTATGACCCAGAATACAGGAGTGTCAATCTACCCAGAAAATCAAGAGTAGTCACCAAAAGAATGTGGCTAGTTTCTTCCGAGAAGAACATAGCCGAGAGTAGCTTTATATCAGTTATTTGTAAAGTGGGACCTAGATCATATTTGAATGTTAGCCATTTAATAGGCTAGCACTTTCGAGAATATATTGGACGAGGGAATTGGAGCCAAGGCCCAGATTTCAGCACCATAATAACAGTGTGGTCTGAATTGGGAAGAACACATACGAAACCGAGGTGTTGAGATAGGTCTGTGGTGTATGAGCTGGCTTAGCTAGAATGCTGTGCACTTGGCATGCGCTGGTTTGCATTAATGCAGCCATGAACTCATGCAGGGGAACACATTCCTTCTACCTACAAGTGCGGGCTGAGCTGATAGAAATCTTCCCCCAAAAAACTTGCAGAATCCTTCAAGTCTTGAGTTCATCCACATGGCTTTCAGCATGTAATCCCGCCTATCGTGCCTGGGAAGAATTGCAGACACAGACATTGTGACCTAACTCGCGACATTTCTTCAGCGCGGTCCTATATTTGTCTAACAAATCGTTAGATCGTGTATGTTTAATGTCATTAGTCCCTACATTAATAGTAATATTCTCTTTTCTCCCTTTAAAATCTCACAGTCTGTTGGTGACATCATTAATAGTTGCTCCCGGCAGGCAAACCTTGGTTCTAGTCCACCTACTTTTATTACAAGAAATATTTCCCGTTTCTCTGACAATGGAGTCTCCTAATAGAACTAAGTCCTTTTGAACCAGAGTAGTTTACACTTGGTTATTATGTTCTGGGGCCCGAATCGGGAGTGCGTCACTTGGTAGGTTGCTAGAGCCTTGAGTCAATGACGAATTCCCAGTTACATTATTCTCGAGGGCAAGCACCCATTTTTCAGTGACTGGCCATGTCAAGAGTATGGGTCATCTGCCTACGCTCGAAGCCATGGTGGCCCAACATCCTTATGCACCAATTTAGAGCAAACCAACGACTACATGCTCAATTCAAAAGGCTACCTTCAGAAAAAACATACTCAGCTTATTCACTAGCCAGAAATCCAAGAAGCAGGCAATTGACAAGTTCATGGAGAAGAGAATAGCCTGTGGACAGCGAGCCTGGTCGACCAACCAAATCGGGTCACCACAATCGTTAGACTTGGCCGAATGGAGCGATCACATAACTCGATTCCTCAAAACAGACAGTGAAACGGTAGACGTTCTCTGGAACAGTACCCACTACGACTCAACTAACCTCACTAAAGTGTCGCTATACGAAGAAAAGCTAATCATGGCCATCAACATGCTGGTCGATAAAAAAAACGATGGGAAGTGACTCTATTCCCACTTTTTGTCTAAAAATCGCCTCCTACTTCATCAATGAGTTGCTGATGGAGCTGTACAACAGAATCCTACAAGGGAGTCGTCCCAGTCGCTTGGCTGAATTACAGAGTCGTTTCAGTTCCAAAAATGGAAAACTCTAATTCAAGTACTGACTACAGGCCAATTTCTATTTCCTCACATCTTCTCAAAAAATGCCTAGAGAAGTGCATTTTCTGTTGCCAACCAAATCCACTCCCAGCGACCTCAGTATACACGCTATGCATTCTCACAAACATCACCAATAAGATGTCTAAAGGCTCTAAACTTGAAAATCCTTCAGGACTGGGAACAGGGCTCTGTTCTTCATTCTGTCTTCCTGGATCTGAAAGCTGCATTTGACTCAGTACAGATTAATTCTCTCATGTACCTCCTGGAGAACTACTACGGTTTCACAGGTAATGTCACTAAGCTCTTCAGAAGTCTACTCACCAAGAGACTTCTCACCTTCCAGCAAGGAAATCGCTGCATCACCAAGCAGGTGGATGTGCAGTGCTATTTTCGGCGATATTTTTACCACTAATGAATGAGATACCTGCATTTATGGCCTATGCCGACGAAATTTTACCAAATCCTGCTAACATCTCACGAGAGCCGGAAAAGAATCTATCAAAGTCTAACTACTACTATTATATTTAGGCCACCCGAATAATTTAATTCATCTGCCATGCTGTCTTATGTCTGTTAATTGCGTGTGTTCTATGGTCGATTTGTCTGTTTGCTGGACGAAAAACCCCAGTTTCTGGAGAAAAAACCTTGCTATCTACGCCTGAGACCGACTAACTCAGCACGGAGTGAAAAAAGCTCATTAAAGTTGCTCGCGTCATCGACGGGATTTGAACTCGGACCTTTTCCACCCGGTGTGGGAAGGACGGTGACGATACCACTGTGTTACCGCGCAGACATCTATCGAAGTCTATGGAGATCTGAAAAATTAAGGCTTATTCTCAAGAATCCGACAAAACCACAAGACCTTCCGGAGTCATACCGGCCCATCGCTATTCTATCCATACTAAGCAAACTCCTAGAACATCTTCTAAGCAATAGAATAGAAATTCATTACTCAAAGGCTGGCCTTCACTCTGACAACCAATACGGCTTTAGAAGGGGATGCTCCACGGTGGACGCCTTAGAGAATATCGTCAGAGCAGCTACCAATACCAGCCATAAATACTTCCTTGTCATTTCAGTGGATTTTGCCGGGGCGTTTGACTCCCTCTGGTGGCCAAGCGTCCTCGGCAGCCTCCGGAAAGCAAAACTACCAGCTAATTTGTACAATTGTATAAAAACCTATCTTGCAAACAGAACAGTAACCGTCAGTGCTCCATACTGTTCAGTCACACGACCAGTCTATAGAGGATACCCATAAGGCTCAGTACTTTGCCCACTTCTCTGGAACGTGGTGCTCGACAGCTTTCTAAACCTCGACCTTGGTGATGTGAAGTCACAGGCCTATGCGAATGACCTGATCCTGATGCTGGCGGCAGACTCAAGAACTCAACTAGAAATCTCTGCAAACCGTGCTATAAATATCCTACAAGACTGGGCCACCCAAAACCACTTAAAGATATCCCCAACAAAAACCTTCTCCATCCTACTTAAAGGTTCTCTCAATATCAGAAGGCCTCTCCAGATAAAGATTCAGGAAACAACAATTAGCTTTCCACCGAACTTAAATATCTTGGTATTCTGCTGGATAAAAATCTATCATTCACACCCCATCTTACTTACCTCCGAAGCAAAATCAAAAAATACTCCGCACTAATAGCTAGAGTCACTCGTCGCGACTGGGGGCTTAAGAAGAAGACCCTAGCTCTCTTCTATAAGGCAGTCTTCTTACCAGCAATAACATACGCATCAGGAGTCTATTTCCACAAGGCGGTAACAGCAGTAAACAAAAGGAAGCTAGAGACCATTCAACGTTCAGTCCTGACAATCTCGAGAGCCTGCTGTACTGAAAGCACCCACGCCCTCCAGGTCCTCTTGGGCGCTCTCCCCCTGCACCTGGAGATCGTCCGCTGTGGGTTGCTTTATCAACTATCCAAAGGCAAAGCAATCACCTGCCTAGACTACACAACTGATCCGGCGAACGATCGTAAACTCGATAAAAAACGCCTTCTCACCTACCTACAGCAGGCCTGGCAAACGGGCTCGACGACTTCGACAAAAGGGGAAGTCACCCGAAGATTCATACCGGATAATCAACTAGTGTTTCCCTAAAGCCCAAACTGCTTTTCACCGGGACTGCTGACATCTTACCTACTCACGGGACACGGCGCAATAAGAGCAAAACTCTCCAGTTTCGGATTGAGTGGCACCCCCCTCTGCCACTGTGGACAGCCAGAGACGTGGGAGCACCTCATGCACCACTGCCAACTATACGAAGACCTCCGCTGCCTCTTAATACCTAGAATACGTTTCTCGCCAATAAACCAAGAACAATATCTCCTGGAGAGCGAGGACAATTATAAAGCCTTAACGCAGTTTGCGCAGGATCTTTTTACTAGAAGAAGAACATACCCACAACCTTAGCAGGAATTTTCCCACAAACTAACCACTCGTCATCCATAATAAAGATCCTTAGATGTGTCAACCAAACAAAAACCTAACAGCTACAATCTGAAGAACAACTAATTATTAACTTAACCTGGATCTGACCAGTGGCTTAAACTGGAGTCATTATCTGAACTTGACCACTCACACGGACAGGACAACATGTCCCAGGAATGGCATACGAAGACCTGACAAAGACATTGTGCAGTTTGCTGCCGAAACATCATTAGGCGATCTGAATCGGGTACCCTCACTCGGTTCACTTCCCTTCCCTTCCCTTCCCTTGGCAGGGAGATGGTTACTCTGTACCCTCCCCCCCCTGCTATCCCCTATCTTCATTTCTGGTGAGGCATGGGCCTGCTCACCGACTTTTGGGGTTATCTTCACTATTGACCCCATATGTCTGTCTTTCACCCCCCCCCAGTCTTCAATCTCCCTTCCCACTCTAGCTATCATGCGACTAGTGTTTGACCCCTGTCAAAACTACACAAGCCCCACACTTAAAAAAAGGAAAAGGGAAAGGGAAAATTAACTCTATCCCGCATAACTTATATCTCTTTCAGCCTGACCCAGTTTCTAGCGTTTCTCCCCCCCCCCTTTTTTTTTAGGTCCTAGCCACTGAAATCTCAGGAAATTAGGTGGCAGGACCTGCCAGAGTAAATAGTGAATCTCTAAAATACTGGAGTACCTGGTCTGCCTCCACAGGTATAGTGTGGGCAACGGTGGGTCTCATTTGAGACCCAACGGCTAAAAGACCAGATGAACAACGGTACAAAACATTACACACCACAATATCCACACTTTTAAACCTCTGGCCTCTACAGTGTTCTGTATCACACCACAATGTATACTACGCGCAGATGGGGGAAACCCCTGGTGCCGTTAGACCATAAACACAATATACAGATTACACTATACTATATCGAAGTCTGTCACTCTCAACAAATATGTCTTCTTTCTGTAATTACGCAGCCTTTTTTTGGACTAAAACTAAACCCGGAAAAATCAAAGTACGCCATCTTCTCACCGAGACCACAAGCTGGCCTCAATCCAGCAGTCTCTCTGGAGCCTGCAATTGAAGGGCATCTACTCGTCGCCTCTCATTCAGTTAAATTCTTAGGGGTGATAATGGGCGAAAATCTGACCTATAAGGTTCAAATCCAGAAACTGCGCTCAAAAGAACTACGGGCCTTTTGGGGCATGAAACTCGACCTCTGTAAATCGTATAATAAAGAAACACCCAGGAAATTTCTCTTCTACTACTTCAGCTCAATTATCGGTTACGGCATTGAAGTCTGGTCTGCAGCTCCTTTGTCCAGCTTGAAGACGCTTTGATGTCTAGAATTCTGGGTCCTCAAGTGGGCCAACAATTGGGCTCACCTTCCCTGTACGACGTCAAGATCACAGCTCTGTAAAAATCTAAGCTACACCCCAGCCCAGTCCAGCACATGGCATATGCGTGGAAGCTCACAATGGTACCCAATCTGTGCTCCGCAGTTCACGACTTCATCAACATCTGGGAATTCGTGGGTTGGAAAATCCCGGGTAGGGCTTTCAGAAACCGTCCGTGCTCTGTTCAAACCTGCAGCAGCTCTCAATCTTCAAGTGGTACTTTCCCAACAGCATAATCGCCGCACTGGACACAGCCCACATTGAGTTTGATCTGTGGTCCAGTGATTTGGTATACAGGGGAAAAAAAAGAGAGAAAATCCATATTTACGTGCAGTCACCATTCCTGTAACTGTCATTTAAACTAAAACTGACTCCAAGTGAAAGATGTCCGGCAATTATTGAGAACTCAAAGCTATTTAAGCTAATCTTGTGTTGGAGAAGTGATATATTCGCAATGATTCATGTATTCTCTGAATGTTATATATATTTTACTCAATGGCTGCAGTTTTGCTATGCAATTTTCTGTTTTTATAGCTTGCATGTAAATATAATTAATGTCTCCAATTAGATTTCTAGATTCCTCTGTATGCCTGTAACGGGAATCGCATACTTGTAAAAAAAGTTGTGAATAAAGAATTTTATTATTATTATCAGGAAAGATGACTGTTGGCTTCTGTATTTGTAATTTCATAGGTCTGGAAATTATTCTCTGAAGTTGGAGGAACAAAACGGTGTTTATTACATTATCGCCACCTTCCTATCAACATCTTACAAGGCTTAACATCGTCACACAAGGAAAATGATGATTCCTCTTTCTACTTCTTTTTTTATACTTCACTTGTCAGCATCGGCTTCTTCTTTTCTTCCTTTCGTTCCTTTAAACTCCCTCCTCCCCCACATATTTCTTTCTGATTCTCCAGTCAAGCTGTTTCTAAGAGAAGATCAGAACTCAGTGGAGGAATTTAAGGTGCGCTAAGCAAAAAATCAGAACGACGCTTTTGAAAAATAAAAGGTTTTCCTTTGCGGCGTTAATAAGTACGTAGATCTGATTTCAGTGCTTATGACACTGTAAACGATGTAGAAATTTTAAAGTCATTCGCTCCTTCATATCTGTTATTTTAAGCTTGTACTTCCGCTCACCAAGTTTTCGTTCTAAGGTTTCGGAGACCGATTATCAGAAATCCGATACGTTTCCTACAAGTTTTCGCTAAGAATTTATTGTCTACTGAGATATTTTTATCCTCTATTCATGTACGTTAGTCACAAATTGCAACGGCTTTATCCGTTAAGATCACGTGTACAATGAAGTCCAATTTCATCGGAGTGTAAGAAGTATTCTTATAATGCTGAAACCAGAAACTTTCCGAGATTGCTTGGTGCCACTGATGCAGAGGAGGGAATGGAATTCTTCCTGAATGTCGTTTAAGAGTGTGACGATTATTATCTTCATCAAAACTAGTTTTTACGTCATAAATTCTATCACGAATGAAATATGCTTCAAAAGGAAAACTATTTTTTGTTTAACCTGATTAGATTCGCCATCGAAATTAGCGAGCGTTTTTGAAAGTTTAGGGAATAAATAACAATAAATACACTTTTTAGTTAAATGACATTTAGCAGCCCTAAAATGTATTTAAATAATGCGAGGAGCTTTATATATGGGGTTGTTTATTTGGACACTGGCAGGTATGTTGCACGATCGAATGAAGGTTCCATCGAGTAACACACGGTTGTCAGCTGTGTTGCTTGAATATTGGGAACCTTACCAGTTACAATGAAGTTGTCAACTCCTCCTCTTCTGGCCATGTTGGGATTTTATCAGAGTATGAAATTAAATATTTATGATTCTTTTTAATCCTGGATGCCCATTTATCAACATTGCTTAGGCATAGACCAGAATATCTACTCACATAAAGGTTGACCGTTACAAAATATGATACGGATTCAGTAAGCTCAAAATAGGCAGCAATCATATTTACATTTTTTTTTATATATTCCCTCTACTATACTGTGTCTATTCCTGCCATCACAGTTATTATAGAAAATTAGGCAGCCCACAATGCAAGACCCACGGACTGCATTAGCGAAAATTTAGTCAGCTGTAGACTGGTAAAGAGAGCAAAGCCATGACAGAGGAGAGACCTACAAATACCTGGGGATGATGCAGACTCAGCATTTAGAGCAAAAAGAGCTAAAGGCCTACCTGCCTACCTGACTGAAAAATACCATCAGAGACTCAGAAGCCTGCTCAAAGGAAAGCTGAATGGAGGGAACCAAGGAAAAGCCATGAACAACTATGCAGTTCCAGTGCCAACATACGTTTTCGGGATCATAGCTTGGACAAACACCGAGCTGGAGGATATTATGAAAAAGACAAGGATAATGATGACCAAGAACTGCCAGCACCACCCGAAGTCGACCATGGAGAGGGATTGACCATATCGTAGAAAGGAGGAGGAAGGAACTTGATAGAACTCATCAAGCAATAGAAGAATGCGATAGCGAACCTCAAGGATAACTTCCAGAAAAACACATTCTACCAAGCGATAAGGAAGATAGACATGCGTTATACCCCACTCAGCCTAAACGAAGAGCCCCTCCCGGAACAAACAAATCTAGAAAGATGGACAAAAGAGACACTACATGGCAGACGCTACAATGACGCTAGATAAAATGGCTTCCAATGTTTGGTTCAAGAGTGTGCATAGTGTTAATGGGTGCGGCGCCTTCGGTGCTTTCCCATTTGTATAGTACGCTGTGGTGACAAACAGTACTACTGTCAATGGCAGGAAGAGTGTTTTGTGTTCCTTATGTAAGCGTTGTGTTGGGTTCTGTTGTTTTGTTCTGGCATTTGGCCGTGGGGTCGCACTGGGGATGCCATCTTACTGCATACCACTGGCAGTATATATAAATAAATTCTTTATTGCTGATAAGTACAGAACATGTACTAGAGACAATACTCATTACGGCGACATGGCTAGGAGTTTTACATTATAAGTGAGATTAATTGGCAAAAAAAAAAAAAAATACCGCTACATGGGAAATTATGAGTTACACAACATTAAACATGTAAAAATGAAATTATAATAATGAAAATATGAGGACTGAACGTCATATAGACGAAATTATCCCAGTCCCACAGATGTAATCCACTCGAGGAGGATGTGACGGTATTTGTAGTCTCGGTAGCCAATTTCTGAAGGTCGACTCCAAGACGGAGCAGTGCCTAAATTTTGGGGAGTGCCTGGGCAGGTAGGAACCGACTACACAGTTTCAACCGGTTGGATTTCAGGATTAGTGTGGGCTCTGACCTCAAGGATGGCGTAGGATTGTGCCACTGACAGAAATCCCAGATGTTTGGGGCGTTTATCACTCCTGTGTACATTTTTACTGTAGTCATTAAATGCCTGCTGTCAATTAACCTCGGGAGCCTGGGTTCATTTAGCTGCTCAGCCATGTCAGTTGTTCTCAATTGAGGGGGTCGTCGATGCTTATTTGTGGCCCATTTCAGGGTCCAGTATTCACACGAGAACACCAGTTTTTGAAGTGAGGTCGACGCAGATGCCCAAATTTCAGAAGCGTATAAAATAGCCGGAAAAACAGTGGCTTGAAGATGTCTGGTAGTGGTCGCGGCATCGTTGGAATGAAGCAAGTGTTGTTTCGCTCTCCAGCGTAGGGTGTTAAATCGCTTCCGGAGGTATTCTGTGTGAACATTAAATTTCAGCTTCGGATCAAAATAGATACCGAGATCCTTATGGCAGGTAACCACTGGGATGAGAGTACCTAAAACTGAAAGTTGAATTATTGTTGGTTGCTGTTCCAATGAGTAAATCATTATTGCAGATTTTGAAGGGTTAAGGTTTAATCCAAACATCTTCAAGTAAGTTGAAAGGGCGGTCGAGTTCTCTGTGATGGAAGACTTAATTGCCATTGGGTTTGCAGACGGTGGGATTAAGGTAAGAAACTTTATATCGTCGGCATATATTAGAGCATCACCACGAGGACTCATGAAAGGAATCAGAATGACTGAGAAGAGAAGGCCAGACAGGATACCACCTTGTGGGACTCCTGCATTGATTTTTCTTGTAAAGTGGGTCTTCTTCAAAGTGAGGTGGACACTTCTATTCCTCAATAAGGTGGTGAGGAAAGCTAGTAGGTTTCCATTAATCCTGAAGAAGAATTGCAGAAGCCTGAGAAGGGCTGTGACGTCTAGGCTGTCAAAATCAGCTTCAATATCGGCGTACACTATAGCTAATTCAGATTTAGTTTCGAAGGCTTGAAGAATTGATGTCTGTGCGGCCATGAGGTTTGTTATGATGGATCTATTTTCGACTGCGAAATGGAACTGTTTCGGTTTCTGTGGCGTCAGCTGTTTGTTTAATGCTGGAAGGAGTATCGAAGTTTGAGGAGGGTGGAAGAAGTTGAGATTGGTCTGAAATCTTTTAGGCTTGTTGGCGCTTTAACCTTAGGCAGTGGCCTCACAGAATATTCATTCCATCGAGTAGGGAAAACTCGTGTGGAAAGAACAGAGTTGTAGATTGAGAGTAATGCATCTAGGATATAGGGGCTAAGGCATTTAATTATGAAATGAGGTATCTTATCAGGGCCTGCGGTACTAGATGGACGCAGGGAGTTAATAGCATATATCAGTTGCTGTCTTGTGATGGAAATTAGGGAAAGGTCATCAGTAGGAGCAAATTGAGAGTTTTGGAGAGGAATTTCAGCAGAAGCGGTATTGGTTTTGAATCTTGAAATGTAGTCCATCCAGTTATCTAGATGAAGATTTGAATTAATGCGACTGTGTCTTGATGAGTATGACGCTTTTCCTTTAGACAAGGTAGCATCGGTGTATCTCTTTATTGCTGATGCCTTGAGGTTGTTGAACATAGCTCTTGCTCTGGAGTATAGGATTCGATCTTGGGTTGTGCCAGAGATTTTCCACTGCCTGTGAAGGTACTGCTTGTTGTGGAAACTGCGCGCTAGATCTTTGGTCCACCAAGCTCTAGTTCTTGACAAAATGTGTACGGTTTCGGCTGACGCATAGAGGGTGACTGTATTTATCCATCTTATGATTAGATCAACTGCGAGGATTGGGTCACATCCATCAAGTTAGAGTTGTCCGTTATTTGCCTGAGCTTCTTGACCGGTGGCAAAAAGGGGTGGTAGAGTATGGGGAAAGTACAGAATGTACGAGAGAAGGAAGGTAAAAAAAGAGGTAAGGGGATGTAGACAAAGGCATTCCCCTGGTCTGGTAGTACTGGAGCATGTGGAGCATAGCACATATGCCGACATGCTCCAACAGACGAAAGGAGGGGGGGGAGAATAAATAAACCTCAGGAAGGGGAAAGAAAGCCACGCAGCAAGGGAGCTGCGTGGTGGTTGCCATAGGCGAATGTGTGATGTTTAACTGCAGTATCCTACCAAGACCAAAATCTGGGTTAACAGTATCCTACTCTGTGACCAAAAGTCCCAGGGTTAGCTGTCCTATAGGTGATTTGTATATTATGTCTGGTTGAGACGGTACCGGATGTGGGGTCTGGGTCAGTCATTGTAATGGGTTCAGTCCAGTTAGAAAACAAGTCCAGGATAAATCAAATTTTATCGGAGGACAGTTCGGTGCGTCAAATCTGGTAGGAGTCCTTTGATGACTGCGGTAGGTGTGGTTGTTCCTGGTAATAGCGTACTTGGAAAGGCTAGGTAGGTATTTCAGCTTCTCCCGAACCCGTATATGTTCCTTGTGATACCAACAAAAAACTCTCTCCTCTTCAGGTGAATTTCATCCTTCCAAAATAAATGTGCTGAAATTTGCCTTTAGCCAGCAGGTGGTTGATTGCTGACACAAATTTCCATCTCACGTTGTGAAAATAGACGGCTTAAATAAATTAAAGGCAGAACTAGACAAATTTTTGGAGTGAATGGACGAATGAAAAGGGAAGTTTTTTGGGGTTTTTTTTCGTGGCAGATGCTGTATAAGCTTGCTTTCTTGCATCACATAAACATCAATTCTTTATTGCTGATAAGTACAGAACATGTACTAGGGACAATAATACTCATCACGGCGACATGGCCAGGAGTTTTACATTATAATATTGAGATTAATTGGCAAAACATTTTTTACCATTACATGGAAATTATTAGTTACACAAATTAAACATGTAAAAATGAAATTATAATAATGAAAATATGAGGACTGAACGTCATATGAAGGAAGTTATCCCAGTTCCACCGATGTAATCCACTCGAGGAGCATGTGACGGTATTTGTAGTCGGTAGCCATTTTTTGTAAGTCGACTCCAAGACGGAGCAGTGCCTGAATTTTGGGGAATGCCTGGGCAGGTAGGAACCGACTACACAGTTTCAGCCGGATGTATTTGAGGGTTAGTGTGGGCTCTGACCTCAAGGATGGCGGAGGATTGTGCCACTGACAGAAATCCCAGATGTTTGGGGCGTTTATCACTCCTGAGTACATTTTTACTGTAGTCATTAAACGCCTGCTGTCAATTAACCTCGGAAGCCTGGGTACATTTAGCTGCTCAGCCATGTCAGTTGTTCTCAAATGAGGGGGTCGGCGATGCTTATTTGTGGCCCATTTCAGGGTCCAGTATTCACACGAGAACACCGGTTTTTGAAGAGAGGTCGACTCAGATGCCCAGATCTCAGCTGCATATAAAATAGCCGGATAAACAGTGGCTTGAAGATATCTGGTAGTGGTTGCGGCATCATTGGAATGAAGTAGGTGTTGTTTCGCTCTCCAGCGTAGGGTGTTAAATCGCTTCCGGAGGAATTCCGTGTGAACATTAAATTTCAGCTTCGGATCAAAATAGACACCGAGATCCTTATGGCAGGTAACTGCCTCTACTAATGCTAAATCTCTTTTACTAGCTACGGCAGGCTGAGACTTGAGGGACTTTTTCGATTACAGAATGCATTCTCAGTTTCTCAAAAACTTCAGTTCCCTGTAATTATTACATGACAAAAGAGACGGATTTGTGATGGGATGCACGAATGAGGTTTATAATATTGTCATAGCAACGAGAAGTAAATCATTGTTATATTTTCTTAGGGGTAAACTGTGTACGCAGATTCTCTTATCGCGCGGTGAGCAGTTTAGAGTTATTTTAAGTCTTCGAAACGGAGGAGAGAGAGATTACATGGATGCGGATCGATATCTTTGGGGGTTTCATTACTCATTTATCGTATAGCTTCACACTCTCCTTAGAGGTACATGAAGAAATCCATTAGAATGACCTCTTTCACCAGCCTCTTAAACTCCATAGGATATTTATTTCAAGATTACCAAATCAGTTTACTTGTGTTCAGCAAATCTGCTGAACTCGTAACAGAATTTTAAAAATCTGGTTTTATAAATGCAAAAGGCTGGCTTACTGAACTGTAATTCATTTCAGTCAGCTTAAATTTTATTCATTCGACCAGTCGGTAAATTTATTAAACACAAAAACAAATTTAAATGAAGCGGAATGGATTAGAATAAATAAATCTACCAAGAATAATTAAATACTATTATATTAGTCAAAGAAAACTTGTGTTTAGGATGGATTTACCGAGATACCAAATATTTTAAAGATTTATACATGCTTTAAATAGTCTGACGAAAAAATCGGTTGAAGGTAAAAATCGCTGTAGGAATCATAATTTGGTGGTGTTCACTTTTGATGAACTGAAATTTATTGAACGTAATGAGTTCACCTAATCGTGTTATGTACTTTTTAATGTGACGAACCACGAAAGAAGACGAATGTGTTATTAAATTAAACTTGGGAAACTTGAGCCTCAGAATAAATATAGAAAATTAATTAATTCTGTTAATAGGGTTATGGTGTAGGGCAAGGTACCGGTTCCTTCTCCTAGGAACGTAACTACCCTTATGTCAAAACGAAAATAAATAAGTAAAATATAAAACTCCTCACTGAACAACATTCATCCTCAGAGGAGTGAACTCAGGGCTCCTGAGCACAAAGAACCAGTACTGCTAAAATAATAACGTATAAATTATTTTTTACTCTAAGGAAGGGGGTGAGCAGAGTATAATTTGCTTAGTTGGGTCGTTATTTCTGTTAGTGTCTGGGGCATATCGAGACATCCCGAGATATATAGGTCTGTGCGTGTGTCTAATATTGTCTGCTCATGTATATAATGAGCAGACCTTTTCAAAAATGAAATATGTAAAATCAAAAATATGATCACGTCTAACTGACCCGTATTTACTTGACTTTTTAAGAATTGGAAATAGTACTTTAAAACCCGATATTACGAAATTTATACGCACTCTACAACCACATTAATCAAATTAATTATGATTTTGTTGTATTACTGACTGCATTTTTGTGATTAGTACAATAAATAAGTAATAATTAAAATTTGATATAAACAAACTGATAAGTTTTATATTACATATCCATCGATTTATTTTTGAATCTGTAGATATAGGTAGGTATAAAATTTGTTTCTCTGCATAACATTAATGTTATACAAAGAATGCAGTTTTCAGTAATTAGAAATTTTCTCCGGCCCGACAAATATTCCAAAAATTCATATATAGCCCACTTCTCCAAAAGTTTGGGGGACCCCGTTCTAAACGAACATAAATATCAAGTGTAAATAGTAACTGGGAATATGGGAAATCCGCAGAATACCAATATCTCAAACGTTTCGGAATATTGCTGCTGAGGAAGGATGAGGAAACCATCCCTGACTCTTGGGTTTGAAGGAACAAGATAATGCAACCACAGATTCGGTTGTCAGTATAAAGGGTGTAGAAACTAGTGCGAAATTAGCGAAATGAGTAGCATTGGAGGATGACTAGGTAGAGAAGACTAGATGTAAAACGATTGGTAGAAAGTGATCAAGTTTCGAAGAGGGCCATGAATTTGAAGCTGAAACTAAGGCGAAGAGGAGATCTCTAATAATACTGCGAGATGCGGAGTACATAATAAACTATCTGACTGAGGAGGGAAAAAAAAAACATTATTCGGTAGTGCTTCAGAACAGTCTAGGGATACCAGTATTTGAAATTTCTCTTGGGACAGATGGGAAGCCTTGTAAATTATAGGTTACTTGGGTTCCTTAATTAATTCTTAACGAATTGCTTTCTAGGAGTGTAAATAATATTCGCAAGATTTCGGCTGATCCAGCGCCAAATTGGAGTCAAGGGAAGAAATTATTACTTAATAAGATTTTAAAAAGGTTTAGACGATCTGTAACCAGCTGCGCTTTTAATGTTATCTGCGTTTTTGCTCTTAATATTAGGGGAAATATTTGGAAATCGGTTCTGAATTTTAGTATGCCGTTAT
The DNA here is from genome assembly GCF_048544385.1 of Mastigoproctus giganteus. Taxonomy (NCBI): domain Eukaryota; kingdom Metazoa; phylum Arthropoda; class Arachnida; order Uropygi; family Thelyphonidae; genus Mastigoproctus; species Mastigoproctus giganteus. The sequence continues at coordinate 53,292,425 of NC_143576.1, read as the reverse complement.
TAATTTTGCAGGAGAAGCATGTTTGTTCGAAATGGGATGTGGCTACCATACAGAATAAATTGAAAATTGTTCCTTTTGTAAAGGGGCATACACTAGACTGAAACATTTAAGGACTTAGTTGTCTTATTCCGATCTGATCTTCATCTTTCATGTCATGTTGATTACATATCTTCCAAATTGGCTTAATTTAGCATTCTACCTTGATCTTGATTGTATCTTAATTAAGCATTTTAGCAGGGCTTAAGTGACAAAGTTATAATTTTTCTCTACAAGCAGCTTCCTGTTTGTGATTATTTGGTCTCCAGACCAGAAATATCTTTCTCACGACTTGATAATTCAAATCAAATTCATTAAATTCTTATGCTTTCGAAATCGCTTTACCTTTCACCGTTAAAGTTACGAAACTTAATTAATTAAATCTCAGATCCTGAAATACGTGTTGCATTTCACAAGCTATGATTACAAAACGTGGGTGAATATTACGTGTGAGTACGTGTAGGAAGGGGAGAATTACTTTTATTATATAAAAATAATCGTAATTAGTGTAAAAAATATTTTATAAATAAAAGTAATTGCATTAGTTAATCATTCAGTAATTATTTTGTAACGAGATGTGAAATATATAAAAAGGAAAATTCAGTAAAGAAATAAAATCGAATGCGTCTGAACTATAACTAAGGGGTTCCTTGTTTTAGAAGAGATGCTTTCGTTTAGCGTTTATTTTCAAGGCATTTCAATAGTATCTATTTATTTTTGAAACACTTATTAACCGTTTTCTGCTCCATTCCGTTAATTCCGATTTCCCTGTAAATATTTAATGTCGAACAAAACATTTAAAAGGATGCGTGTTTATTTCCACATTCATAATTTTGGCATAGACTGTATAAGCCGGATGATGAGGAAATATTTCATGAGCCATCTCGAATTATTCGTTATCTGCCTACTCGTCGATATTTTTGAACGCGCATCTTTGTTTTTTTTCTTCGTTTCATTTTTCCCCTTTCTCCCTGTGAAAAGTGTGTACCGATTCGCTTTGTTTAACGTTACGATATGGCATTATTTGTTCCTAAGTGCCATTCGCTGTGATGTGAGAGAAACCAAGGAGAGACAATTCCAAAAAGACCATTTCATTTTCCTTCCTCATTTTCTTCGGGTTTGGATATTTGCATAAATATTTAAGTGGAAAGTTACGCAACAAACATGGGGTATTGCGTGATGATTGAGACTTGGATAACTTGACATGGCGAAAACTGGAAATTACCTGAGGAAAGCGTTATCACAACGGAGCCAATATCAAACAAACAGATGGAAGATGATGACAAGGAAACCGCATTACTTTTCTTCAGATATGAGATACCTTCAGAAACCATTTTCTCTTTTTCTGTCTGTATGAAAGTACTTCACTTATGATTGTCGCTTGAAGGGAAACAACAGATTTATGGGAATCCCGTGTACTCAGAAAATAAGTTTCCTGTCCATATTTTGGCGCAGCGTTATATTTTTAGTATCTGCTTTTCTTTTTTTTTTTGTCTCCTTTTTTTCCGTCAGAAAAATTTCTTTGGCGGTCTCAACATTTAAGGATGAAACCTGTCTTTTTTTTAAAATAAAATAAATAATTTTGTGTAGCTGAAAATATTATTTTGAGTATTTTTCCAATTAAAAGTCAAACGTCATAAACTCATGATGTCTGAAGACAAACCTGTTATATGGCTTTTATAGTATTAGTTTTTTCTAAAGAATAAGATTAAAATAAAAGGGAACTCGTTGCGAAGGCATTCGCAACATGAGGTGTAACAAAAACGATGCCATTTCAGCTCCTTCGATGATTTACTACGAACTAAAATAATGCTTTGCACTAACTTGGTCGTCTAGTAAAGTTCCCATAGTCTGAGGCTTTCAAGCCCTAAACCTTTGTACTACTTTTTTATCGCACACCTTCTCTCATATTTCGAAGTTAAACTTCAAAACTGGGTTGTCATTCATTGTAACACTAGGGTACCTACCCGCCCACCGATGAGAGGCCAATGAGTCTCGAAACCCGACAGGGGAGCCTAGTGTTTCCCGGAGTTACCCGAGAATAGGTAAGAACAATCTTCCCTACTGGGGAAACGTTGCCGATTTGAGGTATTTATGAGAAAACTAGTTGAGTGTGAGTTTGAGGAATGACTGTTTTTTTTTGGCGTTTCTTCTTCTTCCTCTCCTACTATCACTTCCCTCTACCTTTTCACTTTTCTATGTCTAATAGGGACAGAGGTATGATCTCTGTTATCCCATACAAAAATGTATGGGATAACATAGTTTATCCCATATATTTTTACAAAAAGCCTTGAAACGGCGCCGTCTGGTGGAGCCTGATGTTTCCCGGAGTTACCGAGAATAAGTAACAACGGTCTTCCCTATCTGGGAAGCGTTGCCAATTCGAGGGATTTATGAGTGAATACTTGTGTGAGTTTGAGGAGTAACTGCTCCTTTGCCTTTTCGACGCCATTTCTTCTTCCGCCTCCTCCTCTCCTACTATCACTGTCACTTTCCTCCAACTTTTCTATGTCTAATAGGGACAGAGATGTGGATAAGAGTGTTTTATTGTCCCAATACAAACTGTGCTGTCTAGGTGGTGGTATCCGCCGAGAATAAGCAACAATAGTCTTCTATACTAGCGAAGCGTTGCTTATTCAGGTAACTCGTGCATTACCAGACAACTCGTTGTGAAAGCATTCAAAATATGAGAGGTAGCAAAAACGATGTCATTTCACCTACGTCGGTGATTTACTACAAACTAAAATGATATTTTGCACTAACTTGTTCGTCTTTTTCCATATTATGGTCGACTTAAATTCTCTGCAACATTTCTATGGTCTTAATGAAACCGCATTACTCGGATTTGTAATCGCTAAACAGGGATATCGATTTATGGACATGCTTCAACGTCTTAGCTACCTTGGCGCTGAAAACTCCATTATAAGAAGCATCCACTATTTATTTTTTTCACGCACGTAAATAACTCCAAGCAGATATCTGATGAGTTGAACAGGTGATCTCCTGGCAGGGTACTCAAGAAGTAAGCAACTCGTGCATTTTACAAGAAGTTATCCTCAGTGGAATCGAATGCCAACTACCTGAAAGAATCAAGGTTCCAGAAGAACCTTGATTCTTTCAGGTAGAGGCGCTTCTGCGGTAAGCCTATTGGTCCATAATCTTGGGAGCGTTTCCCTGTCACTCGATGTACATGTATATATAAGCAACCTTTTAATAATTTTTAGTTTATCAAGTAATAGAAACAGCATCTAAATATTTTTATGATAATTTAATCACATCTGTAGGGATGTATTTAAAATAAGTCTACAAGTTCGAAAAATTATATCAAGATTTAAATCATATTCTTCATTTTGAATATTATGTAATCCTAATGATTCACTCACGCTTATTGATTCGAAAAATCGGCCATTGGGAACGTAATAAGATAGCGCGTAAAGACGCGTAGCAATTAGCCAGCTCATCTACATTAACAACACCCTATGTCCAAGAAAATTAAGTAGAAAATTAAGTTTGCGTCAATCCAAATTCATTTCAATATATTATCAAAATGCTGAAAATATTCGTAAACATTTGAGCATCGTTCTTAAAATGCAATGTACTATAGAATGTGATATTCTAGCATTTACTGAAACCTGTCTTTATAGCACAGTACTTGATAGCCTGTTGACTACTTCTCATTTTTAGTTTATTAGGAATGATCGTCGCATTCGAAGTGGAGATGTGGCTGTCATGTTAAACTTCTGTTTTCTGTGCATTTGCGGATGTTACTATTAATCCTGGTATATATATTTGCACCCTCCAGTCTTAATTTTAACAATAGAAGCACTGAAGAGCTCTTTCTATATGTTATGGGATAGAGTTTCCCACATCAACTCATATAACCGCCCTGGGAGATTTTAATCTTCCTCGATCTCATTTACCTTTGGATCAACAAAACATAATCACCAGAAGGCTTTTTAATATAATGGCAGAATTTAATCTCTCACAATACTGGACTTGTCCTACTCGCGGTAGAAATTTTTCGTATCTCGGATTTTCAAAGGAAACGATAGTTCCTACTGTTAAACCAAATATCATTCCCTCTGATCAGAACGCCATTACTATAACTGTCTTACATCCAATCCCTCCTTCCGTTAATTCTGAGTATCGACACAACTTTAGAAAGACCCCTTGGGATCAAATGATCCCCATCATTGCTAATTCTTTCTTAACTAACATATATCCTTCTGTTCATGTAAAAATAGCAACGGATTCTTTTTTTTTTTCGTTAAAACTTCTCACCCTCATCGAAATTTTTGTCCCGCGCAATAGACAAAGGACAGCGAAATATATATATATATATATATATAAAATCATATAAATTAGAATAAAGTTATATAATAAAATAAAATAATGCCAGCAGTACGGCAAGACAAGAGCGAAAAAACAAAATTAAACTTAAATTCAAAAAACAGGGAGGGAAGAGAAATGTAACAAGAGTAAAAATATTGCAGCGAAAACTCTAAATTAATTTAGAAAATCTAAATATACGAATAATCATTCTTTGAAATTTAAAAGCCAATTAAATGAAATTTAGCGGTGCCCCCTCTGATGGGCACCAGGTCCAAATTTATGTGAAATATCACCAAACAGAGATTTAAACTACTACAACAAAACCAAACAAAACAAAAATAAACAAAAATAGACTGACCATTATGCCCCATCTCAACAGAGGACCACAAGGCCAATAATGGTCAGGGAATCGCTGCATTTCGAACGCTAAACAAATCACCGCAAAGGAGAAATGATCGCAAGATCAGTCCGCCACACCGATCCCCAGATCGAATCGCCAATGCAGGGAATTGAACAGCGGTGGTCCTGATGCAGCGAAAATCAAAAATAGAACAGACATTAGCACTCCAATACAAAGCCACACTACTGACAAAGGCAAATTTAACCCGTTTATATAAATGAATAATGAACTATAGATGGCAGTACAGGCGCAGCGTTAGCAATTCGCCCAATACTATCATGTGACATAATTAGATTTAAATAATGTTAGAAAAGGAATATTACATAATAAAAATAAAAAGGAGGGTACAGCACACATCAGGGGCAGCAAAACGCATAATCCTCTACATGATGCTTATAGTTCATTATTCATTTATATAAACGGGTTAAATTTGCCTTTGTCAGTAGTGTGGCTTTGCACTGGAGTGCTAATGTCTGTTCTATTTTTGATTTTCGCTGCATCAGGACCACCGCTGTTCAATTCCCTGCATTGGCGATTCGATCTGGGGATCGGTGTGGCGGACTGATCTTGCGATCATTTCTCCTTTGCGGTGATTTGTTTAGCGTTCGAAATGCAGCGATTCCCTGACCATTATTGGCCTTGTGGTCCTCTGTTGAGATGGGGCATAATGGTCAGTCTATTTTTGTTTTGTTTGGTTTTGTTGTAGTAGTTTAAATCTCTGTTTGGTGATATTTCAAATAAATTTGGACCTGGTGCCCATCAGAGGGGGCACCGCTAAATTTCATTTAATTGGCTTTTAAATTTCAAAGAATGATTATTCGTATATTTAGATTTTCTAAATTAATTTAGAGTTTTCGCTGCAATATTTTTACTCTTGTTACATTTCTCTTCCCTCCCTGTTTTTTGAATTTAAGTTTAATTTTGTTTTTTTCGCTCTTGTCTTGCCGTACTGCTGGCATTATTTTATTTTATTATATAACTTTATTCTAATTTATATGATTATATTTCAAGCATCATGTAGAGGATTATGCGTTTTGCTGCCCCTGATGTGTGCTGTACCCTCCTTTTTATTTTTATTATGTAATATTCCTTTTCTAACATTATTTAAATCTAATTATATATATATATATATATATATATATATATATATATATAGGACTATGAAGAATTCAAATGCGTTCGCTCTGACTGCAAAAATCTTCAGAAAAACTCTATATAGAAAGTATATTGATTCAACGAAATCTCCAATATCCCAATGCAATGACTTAAGGTCTCTTTGGCATTTTATTAACCCTAAGCGTTCAACTCACACCTCCAAAATAAATTTTATGACGGTGCCAATAATACAATGTCAAATTCTTTTGATATAGCAAGATTTCAAAAGTATTTTATTTCTCTTAAGAACGATTATAATCTTCAATATTATGACCAGTTCTTTTATGCGTTCTGAAACTTTTTGCTATTAATGAATTCGATCTTTGCAAGCCAATTCATCATATAAAAAGGGAACACGCTCAATGGGACTGATGGTATGCACAAGTATTTTTGGAAACACTCTTTACATTTGCTCGCTCCTTATATTTTACATTTATTTAACTTATCCACTGGAACTCATCCTGCTGCTTTCAAGAATTGTTACTTAGTTGCAATACACAGGTGAGGACCGCGTGATTTGATTCAGAATTATCGTCTTGTAACTTTACTGAACTCCTGTTCGACACAATCACAGGTTTTGTAAATAATTTCATCTCAGTTCATCAACATGGATTTAGAGGATCAGTGCTATCAAATTTATTAACATTCTGGCAATATGTCACCAGAACTATTGATCTCGGACGTCCTACAGAGGTGATATATACAGATTGTTCTCATACTTTTGTTTCCGTTTCTCACTCTACTTAAAAAAAACTTCAAGCTTGTAGCTTTCGAGATCCGCTATTACAATAGTCACAGTTATGGTCATACTTATCTAATTGATCGTAAATATCAAATAATAATTAATGATATTTTGTCCTCTCCTTTCACGTTAAAAGTTGATGTGCCCTGGATCTTCGATTGGCCGTTTTTGTTCTCAGTTTACGGCAATGACCTGCTATGTCATTAAGGTGATGTATGGTAAAATTAAATAAAAAAATTGAGAGCATCGGGAATAAATTTGGGTTCGATTTGCATTTATCAAATGATGTCCTCATTATTTCTTCAACAATTGACTTCTCTAAATTCGGCAGTAATTCCGCTAATTAAAATAAATTTTCAACCTGACACACACACCTTGGGAATTGATGCGAAACTTTCATCCAGTGTCAAAATTGCAAATTAGCTTATTAGAAAAATGACTATCCATCCTTAAAAAGTAATCCAGCATGCACAAGTGCTAAAGTTGTCGACCTACAGTTTAAAAAAAAAAAAAAACACTCAGTCTAAAGACAGCTGTTCACTCACTACAGGCCAGTATCACTAAACTGCTTCGAAAACTGTACCTGCCTTGTTCTCCCAATCTCACTTATGCCATGTGATAGATATTTATGATAGATTTTTTTTAATACTAGTGTGGATAGATATATATCCACACTCGTATTAAAAAAATTGCAAAATTCACCGAATTTCTGTGAAATTTGGCAACATATCATGTATGTTTTTGTAATAGCATTGCCTTAAAGTCATCTACCTCTAGCAAGCCTTCTTAGATGATATCACGTGCCATACAGATTGCATAACACTAGGGGCAGTATAAATACAGCATATATGCCATGAGTTCAGTATTCTGTGATATTGCAATGGTTTATTGCAATGTGATATTGCAAATTGTTCAAAATTAACACGAGGTACCAAAAGTGCTTCTGCTGCGTTAAATGCAGAGGGACATTTTATGCATGAAATATCTAAAAGGATTCACTGTAATCGGTCAAGGGTGGCACATTTTATTATGAAAATTATTAGAAACTGGCAGTCTAAACAGGACTTAAGGAAGCGAATATCTTCTGCAGCGCAGGACAGATTTCTGGTCTGACTAAGTGCCCGAAATAGAAGATCCTCATTGACAGATCTCAAAAGAGCATAGGAGGAGGATACAGGTTAACTTGCATGGTTTGGACGGCTAGCATACTGTTAGATCTCTAATTGTGGGACTTTCCACAATTAGAGATAACTATAGGGATGTTGCCAATTGCATTCTCTTCTGCATGTCATAGAGTCAAAATCGTAAGTACTACTTCATAAAATTAGCATAAGTTTTAAATTTAAAGAAATGTAAATTATTTTGCGGTGTTACTGTCCGCAGGCGCCAAAATGATTGAAAGATAAATCAGTACACCCAAGTCATGGCTTGGGAACCGTCCAGACCTAAATCCAGTTGACAAAATGCGGGTTTCAGTAAAGCAAAAGAAACAAAAAACACTTAGTGCTGCTGTAGGAGACTAATCCATGTTTGGTGTCATGAGACTTTCCAGTAATACATTCAGAAACTTTTCCAGTCGATGCCACGACGACGTGCAGCAGTTGTCAAAACAAGAGGAAGGCCAAAGAAATATTAGTGCGCATTTTACTGTATTTTTTTATTTTTTTTCCTTTGGTTATATAGATGCCTGTCATTCTAGTATGGGCAAAGTAATGAAAAAAAAATCGTTTTTGTTATTATATGAACCATAAGTAACATACTGTTATTTGGGAAAAGTACTTATTTCATTGTATTTTTCCGATAAGGCATAAAAACTTTTTTCTGCAATTAATAGTTTCGTATGTGTATTGTTATTATTTATTTATGTTCTTTCAGTTATTTCTAAAAGATTAGCTCAGTATAAAGACAAACAACCTAAAAATGAGGTGATGCAATTTTTTGAGCACCGCTGTCTTTTTTTTTTTTTTTTTTTTTTTTAACAAAAAATGACTTCATGTCTGGAACACTATTAAAGATTTAAACATCATGTTCTGAACTGAAATGCGTGTTTTACTCATCCAAATAGCATAGCATCCAAATTCCTTACCTTAATTTAAAAATTCTACGAGTTATCGTTACTACATCTCCTAAAAGTCTATTGTTTAAGAGATTAAGTTCAGGGCCAAGAACAATATAACCTGCAAAATGATTGAAATAGGAACTGGTGGATAGCTTTCTCTCTCATTTCCCCCCCCCCCCTTTTTTGCAGTGATATGCATCTTATTAATTCTTTTCAAGGCCTTATACACCTATATCAGGCCCCGCTCCCATGATGTTACAAAGCTTTGCAGTTGGCATCTTCTAAGCCGGTTTTTTTTTTTTTTTTTGCCATATCATATGGACATCGATTAACAACCCTTACTAATTTGGTTGTAATTCTTTGAAACTCTCCTAGAAGTTGTCTTTCTTCAAGTGAGGCCTCCAAACCTGAATACAATATTCTAAATGCGGTCTCACCATCGTCTTATAGAAAGGTGCAACGACATCCTTTTCCCTAATTGCGAAGGGCCTATATATCTAAGATAGGACACCATGTGTCTTCCTAGCCATTTGTTTACACTGCATGACAAACGTCGTGTCTGAATCGTAGCCCCTGTGTTTTTCGTCCTGAACTTATTTTGCTTCCATTTCTGCTCTCTAGGATTTTTTTTATTTCTGTTAGAAGCATTAAATTTCAGTCTACATTTTTCAAACTGTTTGTACAACCGATCTAAGTCATTTTGAAGTAAAATGACCTGTTAAAATGTCCTTTAAATCATCAGCAGACATTTACCGCTTCTTCTGCACTCCATCTTCAATGGCATTAAGGAAGGTTAGAAACAGAGGTTTATACCAATGATAAGCTATGTTATATATCACGAAAGGGCAATATCAGTGATCTGGGAAACAGGTTCTGGAACAATCTGAGTAGTTATAGAAACACTTCTTGGAATTTACCAACTTTTCTAACTAATCCGAAAAACAAATTATATCTTTACCTTAAATGGGACGGGCGTAGGTGATCATTTTTCCGGCTTTATCAGGAATGAAGCTGCTTCCTAATAATAGTTTCAAATTCCTGGGGAGGAAGGGTTATCTGACTAAAACCTGTCGTTAAACAACATCCAATCACAACTCCAAAAAAATTCTAGGGTTATCAAGATAGATTTGTGCAAAAGTCATAATAAAGAATCATGAAGTTTCTTACAAATAGAAGGAATCTAAGCATCTTCAACTAATTATGTAAAGTATGCGAGATCTGAGTCCTGGAAGTGAACGAATGGGTGGACTCACCAGCCAGTTCATTCACTTCCAGGACCCAGAATTCGTATCTAACACTACTCCATCCAAACTCAGCTACACGCTCACAAATCAGAGTTTGTGCCCAAAATAACTTTTTTTTTCCTGTACTTGCCGAGCTAAACGCGATTATATTAAAATGTGAAACAAGTGAATGGAAGTTTTCATTACGATATCTATGCAGAACCCCTTACTTGTTCTCAGAGCTTCCATAAACAAACTCGTCGATGAATCGGAATATAAAAGAGGCAGAAAAACGTCCTCTTAATGTATATGTTATAAGGAAATGGAGTTGGTGTTCAAATATTCACTGTAAAGTTGTCACTTTTTTTTTTTTTTAGAAATTTTGGTAAATTTGTAGGCTACGGAAAATATGGTGTTTGTTGTCTTCTATCGAAAAAGACTTAGTTATTACTTGACTCGTGTTACCTAGCAACCGAGAGGCAGATACCGAAATAGCAAACTGTGAGGATGTCGCAAACACATTTTGCTGTATAAGACTACTGGAGTTTAATCAATAGATAATAAGTTATGGAAAGTTAAGCCGACTTCACGGAAGATTTGGAAAATATTTTTTGAAAATTACCGCCTGCAGACATAAGTCCGATGTCAACATATTTATTTTGGCTCTCAACTCCTACAACGTACCGTTCATGTTTGAGGTTATCAAAAAAAAGTGACGGATTTATACTCAGCTACGACTGGTTAAGAATCTTTGGCATTTATTTTTCTATTCAGGGTTCGAGACTTATGCATGTCATTTTCACGCGACTGAATTAAGATTTAAGAATTAAGATTTAAAGAAAATCGCTTTAAGTCACAATATTAATATTTGATTTTAAGCGATTTTAAATAGAAAACGCTAAAAAAAATGTAACGAAGAATGTTATTATCGAAGCAAAATGAATTTCGCTCAGTGACCACTGATTTGTGACCACCTACCTAATACCGTGTTGGGCCACTGTTAGCACAGAAAACAGCTGCTATTTGCCGAGCCATTGACTCCACTAGATGTCTGAAGCCGTCTGTAGGGGTCTGCAGCCATGTTGCCTGCATGGCTTTCCACACTGTCAGAATAGATGATTGCGTGTCCGTACTCTTCCAAAACATCTCACAGGTGTTCAGTTGGATTGAGGTCAGATGAATCTGGAGGTCAATCAAGATGGGTGATATCTCCACTTTGTTCCACTGGTGCAAAGCGCGGGCCCGACGACAATGCATTATCATCTTGGAAGATTCCTTTTCTGTCCGGAAAAAAATGGAACATGGCAGGGTGCACATGGCCTCCTAAGAGCTGCCAGTACGCTTCACTAATAATGCAGAAAAAGTAATGGGGGGGGATAATGTTAAAAATATGAAAATATGCTGATGATAAAGCATCAAGTTCCACTGGAGGAGAAATTTTAACCGCAGTAGATATTTCTAATATAGAAAATAGAAATACTTCTGAAGGTCAAAAGCAGAACATTGAAGCTAGAGTAACTGATGTTTTGACTGTTAATATCAATGAACAACAGAATAGGTATGAGGACATATCGTCAATATAGGAGGTAGTTATAAGTATAAAAAGTCAAGTCCATTCATCGACTATGTGACAAATGAAAGTAATAATATAAAGATGACAGCTAACTACGTGTCGGATAAATGGGTAAACATGGAACAGTGATTACAGCCTTGATAATTCATAACGAAAGGTTGGAAACTGAAGTAGAGGAACTGCAGACAAGAGCAATTTATTTGATAATACAGCGACCGTGTAATCGCTACCGTTTCAGGTAACGAAACAACTCTCAACCTGTGCAGAAAAGGTAAAAGCAGGATATACCGTTGGTATTGCATTGGACATACTTCCTTGTAGAGGTCATCTCAGCATACTGATAATATAATTTCATATTTTATTCAAGTTTCTATATCAGGACGATAAGATACACGTTATTGGGCGTTTTGTCAGTTCCGATCAGCTTGATATATGCTAATTGTTTTTGTCCATGCATGTCCTCACGGTTATGCATGCAAATCTTTAGGTAAATCCGTGCATTCTTTATAGTTGGAGAAATTTCAGTGAAGAGCAATATATTTAGAACCTGGAGAAATAATTGTAACTGTAATTGTATTCGATCACACAATAACTATTGTTTAACCAGTGGTAGCGCCCAATTTTGTAGAAAAAAACGGTGACGGGGGGCCCTTGACAGAGTCGATTAAATTTTTTAAAAACGTTTTTTTGGAATTTTTTGAATTATTCTTAAAAATGCCAATATTTAATATATTTTAAATGAAATGCACTACTTACTACGTAACTTTTTACGTTTAAAAAAATAATTTTTAAAACACGCAGTCTGTTTCATTATAAAAAATGATTCTGCTAAAAATTACAAAAAAGTTTAATTTTTAGACAAAATAGAAACCTCAATCTCTGTCTCTGCTATTTTCTAATTTAAAAGGTGCGTGAAATTTCAAACTGTGTATGCTCGTATATTTCTGCCTATTATGCATATAAATATTAAAAATATATTATATTTATTCGATAAGTCTAGTTTCTCTCATTTTGCACGAGATTCACATCACAGAGTGAGAAATTTGAAACTGCATATGTTACTACTCGCAGAGGAGCAGCCATTTTTAGAGAATATTGAGTTTCGTGTCCTTATGGTCTGTGCCGTAGCACAGTAGTATCGTCACTGCCCTCCCCACACCTGGTGGAAAAGTCCAGGGTTCGAATTCCGTCGATGACGCGAGGAGCTTTTATGGCTTTTTTTTCATTCCGTGGCTGAGTTAGTTGGTCTCAGTAGATGGCAAGGTTTTTCCTCCGGAAAAGCTAGAGTTTTTCGTCCAGCAAAGCAGGCAAACCGACCAGGAACACATGTAATTTACAGACCCCAATATACATGGGTAGTAAATTACTTTCCAGGTGGCCCTAATTATAACAGTTTATTTATTTATTGTTTGTTTTTGTTTTTTTACCGTCCTCATTCTGTGAAAGCAATAAATCTTTCGAAAACAAGTATGGTAAGATTAGATATTTAGTGACCTTGTCGGAGAGATATTTATTGACCTTGTAAATAGATATTTATTGACCTTGTAAAACATGTAACCTGGAACTTTAAAGGCACTGCCATTCTTCAAGCAAAATCCAAATACCTTAAAAAAAAAGTGGAGGGGCACCTGACAGGTTCTTGCCCCCACTGTACGAAAACTGTAACAAATTTTCTTCGGGAACTATTGCAGTAAAAGTTTGACCATATTTAGGAAGGTTTAAAAAATTCAGAATTTTTATCATTGAATAACATAATGTTTATTCATTATGTTATTCAATAACAAACTGCCATAATATTTGAATATTTCAATTAATTTTAGTTATGTTTTTTTTTTTTTTTTAGTTATGTTCATTTACTTTTGAATATTAGGTGAAATAGCTGGCTATGTTATAACGTTTTGTAGGGTTATAACACATTTAAAAAAAAGGAGAAAAAAGTGGTGCCTGGCTTCAGTTTTGTTTCTACTAGCTTATTGACCTGACTTTCTTCGGAAAACAGACCTGTCTCGCGGGATATAAGTTTCTTTCGTGCATTTACTCTAGGGTTTTATACCTCTAACTTTATTTTTCTTGGTATCTGTCAAACTTTCCGAAAGCCAACTTTTTATATTGGATAAAGTTAAAGAAACATTTGGCACTGGAAAGAGCGTGCACATTACAAGTTAGAAAGCATGGCAGTGTGAAAGTAATATAATTGAATATAGATTGATTGCAAGAACTTTCCTAATCGATACAGATATGAACTTCTGCATCAGAAATTACCGATCAATAAACCAATACAGAGGAACTGCTATGCATTGAACACTTAATCCATTTCTGGTGTTCTTTTATACTTCAGCAGGAATTTCAAAAGCATAAGTTGCATTCTGCGAAAAATACGTGTCACTAGTATCAACTTGTACACTAATGTCAGTTTGTAGGTACCGATGCGAAAGTATGCAGTGATATTTATAATTTTTTATTGCAAAAAAAAAAAAAAAAACAAATACAAAAGGCAATACCCACCAGGGTCTATATTGGATAAAGAGTGTGACAAGATAAGGTTAGACATCAATCTACCCTTACCGATACAGACATCTGCGTAATAAGTAAAGGATTCGGTTATGATGATAATTGTCATAATACACTATGATAAAGCAATTTTGATAAGCTTTTGGCATTCCACATGAAAGACTGCTGTACAAATTGGGGCATTGGGGCACGTTACTGCTATGAATAAAGGGATGGTTCAGCGATACAAGATTGAAGGAGCGGTGCTGATAAATGTGGGCACTACTGTTTCTGTACAAATATTGTTAATGGAGTAGATCAACGTTCCGTGCTTGAGCCCCTTACTGAAGACATATCAAGCAGAGGTTTACAGGGTAGTTAGTGACAGGAATCAGGACATACGACCGCATCAAGACCTAGAAAAATTAGGCAGATGGACTGAGAATTGGCAGTTGAGGTAAATTCAAAGTATAGGCGGGCCTCGATTAACGCGATTAATTCGTCCCGCGAGCACATCGCGCAAAACGGAAAAGCGTTAATCGAATATCATAACCAATAGGAAAAATTATAATTGGTCCTTGACCTTCTGGAATGTCCATAAAGAATTTTAAAAATACCTTTTAAATAACTTTTTAACTATATATAATGTAAAAGATAATGAAAATAATTATGGAATTAAATGTTTATTGCATAAAACTGCGGTTCTTAAACTGTGCGCCGCGGAATATTTTAAATTTTCGAGGGAAACACAGCGATACTCGACATCTGTCGGACACGCGAACTACTAGCTCGAGGTAGTTCACAGTTTCAGCATTTCTTATTAAGTTGTGTGGACCTAACTACTAAACGAAACTGTTAGGTATTTCTTTTGGCCTGGGTGTGCCTTGAAAAAATTACTGAGACATTAAAGGCGCCTTGAACCGAGAAACTTTGGGAACCTCTGACAAAATGCACAATGAAGAAATTACTGTTGCGGAAATATTTGAACAGTGTTGACTTTCTCTTTTTATCAATCAATTTCCGATAGCCGACAATAATCTTCTCTGGGCCCTGGCGAAATAAATATCGCAGAGAACATCAAACCTTTTTGTTGGAGGTTCTATGCAATACGAAAGATTTCATCTAATTCTTTTACCGTTATCTGCTTCGCGGTAACATTTTCATCTGGCTCATTTAAAAATTTTAATTTTTAAATGCAAGTCTGCATTGACTTTATTAGCAGGAGACAAACACGTCTTCTTCCGATGGTTGATGGAACACACCGAGGCGGGCAGCAGGCAAACGTTTGTTTATTGACCGTACGACTCGCGGTAAGCTTAGCGTGCCATTCAAATCGTTTTCCACTATCGCATAAAAAAAAAAAAAAAGATCGCGTTAACTGGAAATTGGCATCGTGTAAAGTGAAAAGTGGTATCATTTTTCAAATCGCGTTAACCGAATATCACGTTAATCGAACTCACGTTATGAGAGGCCTAGCTGTCTGCATATAGGCAGAAGTAATCCTATAAAACATACAACTGTGTGGTGGAATACAAAAGAAACCTAGGAGTAATTGTATAATCCTGCATGAAGTTCTCTAATGCAGACTGGCTGATAGAAGAGCTCATGGGTTTTGTCAATGATATGTAGGAATTTTGTCATCAATGCAAAGTACTGATTAGCCCCTTGTATAAGGCAATGGTTAGGCTGCAATACTATTTACAGGTCTAGAAACCTCATTTTAGGAAGGATGTGGATCTGTTGGAACAGATGCACTGAAGAGTAACAAAATTAGTCAAAGACACAAAAGCTACTCTTACAATGAAAGAATTCGATTCTGCAAATTACAGCGCTTGGAAACAAAAAAACACACTTTCGAAGAGATCTGTGTTTAAAGGTTAAAGCTTTAAATACATTGGGTAAATGCTAGTGGCGTCCTTAGCTTTCTCGGATAACATGCATAAAGAGATTATAAATTTAAATTAAAAAGGATTGTTCAGCCAGAGAATAATTGATTGTTGGAACAAACTTCCGCATAGTGTTGTGGAAGTGCATCGTTTGCCCTTCCACAGCACTAATTGTGGAATGTTAGCCTGATATATATATATATATATATATATATATATATGAAATAATTCTATATGGAAGAAAAAGATAATAGTGAAATGATGATAGTGAAAATACATATTGTTAGATATTTGTATATAGTGTATTTAATTGATATATATTTTCCAGTCAAAACACAGGGTGGTCATAACGTTTCGACTGGAAAACATCTCGTAGTGAGAACCGCTAAATATGATACTGCAGATTCCTGTAATATGGTCCATACGAAGTATTGGATCAATACAGGCAAGGGATGTGATCTGAGGGACTTCGAAAGAGGAATGATTGTCATATACTAGTTAAAGGGTCTTTTGGCGTTATTACGGAATCTACCAATCTTGTGGGCTGTTCGCGGAGTATTTAGTTAAGGTAATCCAAGAGTGGACAGAGTAGCAGTCGCCGGGAACTCACGCTTCATCAATGGTCATAATGAACGTAGGCTGTTCTGCCTTGTGCGAGTTGATAGAGGAAAACGGTGGAACAGCTAACCACGAACTTTAACCAGACGACGATCAGCGGTGTTTCCAAGACTACGATCCAACAAATCCCCCCGTCCCTCAGTATGGGTCACAGAATAGGCGCCCAATCAAGGTACCCATGCTTACGGCCACCCATCACCAATGACGGTTAAAGTTTACATCTGAATGGCGTCATTGGACTACTGAAAAATGTAAAAGTTTTCAATTTCCGATTAATCACGTTTCCTGCTATTGGGGATGGGTGTACGGCGACAAACTGCGGAGAGGAATATCTCCGATGTATTGGGTCTAACATAAAGGGGCAGGTGGCGGCAGTGCTTTGGTACGGAGGATATTTTCCGGAGCCTCCATACCCTTAGATTGCACTCTGAATGCTAAAAACTACCTATCCATTTTGGCTTATCAAATAAAGTCACAGAAAGCGACTTCCAGTTTGTTGTTGTCTTAGGGTTTTAGGCGCATCAGCAACTTAGGCCATATCGCGCCGTATATATGGCCTAAGTTGCTGATGTCTGTTTTTATAATATGTCTGTTTTCAAAATATAAGAGCAATGAAGCGCAGTCCTTCCTACTTAAGTACCATTTGTAAAATATAAAGATCTACTTATACCTTTTGATAGGAAAATTCTTCAGCCCGAGGATCACATAAAATTGATCCAGTTAATACATTATGTGTAAAAGGACTAAATTTATAACACGGTATTATGCTTTTTAAATATATACAGGTTTCTTAAAAACTAATCTTGTATTCAATTTCCATTATCTACTCACTGCTAAAAGGAAGAGCAAAGCGTAGCTAATGTACATCAACCCACCCAAAACTAAACCAACCAGCAATAACAGTCCGGAAACCAAAGACAATTGTCAAAATTACTTAAAATATTTTTTGACTAAACTTCTTTATAAGGACTAGGTTATTTCGGTATGATCCCTGCTCACAAGAAGTAAAGTGACACACTTAACAATATCCACTCTCTTATACAATAAGATTCAGTTAAAATTAAGGAAACGATATCATGCATTTTAAAATATACCCAAATCAACAAACACAGGAAAATTTTTACATTATTCCAGTTATCACTCTTTTGCTTATAAAAGAAGAATCATTTTCAACCAATTTTATAATGCATACAGATTAAGTTCTACACAGGAATCTCTTAATGATGAACTTAGAAAACTCTACAAGATTTTTGAACAGGAGTTATACATTAGGTATAATTGAAAGTATTCAACGACAGGCGAAAGAAAAATCAGAATCGGTTTCACTCAGCGAGAACACTACACAAAAATATTTTATTAAAGTTCTTTATGTACAACAGTGGTATGAACAATTTATTAATATTTTTAAAATCACGGAATTTAAAATTGTTGCACAGCCCATAAGTAAACTCCGCACAGTATTGAAGATGAGGAAGATAGCCACAATCGTTAGCATAAAATGAACCAACACAGTCTATAACATTGCACGTGGGGAATGTAACTCTCTTTACATCGGATCTACCCAAAATTATCTATCGATGCGAATTCAACAACACCAAGCATCCGTAAGGGCAAAAAGGACAAGTACATCTGAACTTTCCTGTCATGCCATCCGTGAGAACCATGTTTTTCTTTTTAATGAGATAAGAGTAATTAATACACAATATGAATACACAATATGATTTTGAAGAAAATATATGAGAATGCTACCTCCTTTATTAGAACAGACAAAGACAGTAGGAAATTTAAAATCGAGAAAGGAGTTCGACAAGGAGACACAATATCTCCGAAGTGTTTGCTGCTGCCCTTGAGAAAGCTTTCAAAAGATTAGACTGGTCGCAGAAAGGAGTCAATGTGAACGGAGAGTACCTAAACCATTTACGATTTGCAGATGACATTGTGGTCATAAGCCACGATCCCAAAGAATTAGAGGAAAATCTTAGTCAGTCATGCAGAGTTAGTAAGGATTTTGGACTAAAGATGAATATGGCTAAAATAAAAGTAATGATGAACAAGTATGCCACGGAAAGGAAAATAATGATTGAAGGAGCAGTAATTGAAATGGTGGAGTCATATACTTATCTAGGACAAGTTATTAGCTGTAATAATGATAAATGGATGGAAGTCAAGAGAAGAATAAATTTTGGATGGATAGCATTCAGGAAATATAGTCACATACTGAAGAGCAATATCCCAGTTTGTCTGAAACGTAAAATAATGAACCAATGTATACTACCCACCATGACTTATGGAAGTCAAACTTGGGCACTCACCAAAAGAATAGAAGAGAAGCTGAGAACTACCCAGCGAAGAATTGAAGAAATTATATTGGGAATCTGACTGTTAGATAAGAAGAGAAACACATGGATTAGGCAGCAAACTCAAGTAAAGGACATTCTTATCAAAACTAAACAACTAAAATGGTCTTGGGCAGGACACATAGCTCGAAGACATGATGACAGATGGACTAAGAAAAGAACAGAATGGTACCACTCAAGAGGAGCTAGAAGAAAACCTGGAAGACAACAGCGGAGATGGACAGATGAAATTCATGAGTTTGTGGGTAGTAGTAAATGGATGGCCATTGCACAAAACAGAAGGAGCTGGAGAGGCCTTCCTCCTGCAGTGGATTGAAAATGGCTGATGATGATGAATGTACAAAGCTCTTAATATCCGAAACACTCGAAATGAAGTTAAACCCTAATTCTATAAATGTACGTTGACCCTACACTATTTCGGACTCATGGATCTTTACGTGCATGTGTAAATAGCACTATTTACATTGGTTAACAAAAATAATCTCGTCGTGGAGCGCTAATTTTAACTGAACCTTATTGTATAAGAGAGTGGATATTATTAAGTGTGTCACTTCTTGTGAGCACGGATCATACCGAACCTAGTCCCTTATAAAGAAGTTTAGTCAAAAAATATTTTAAGTAATTTTGACAATTGTCTTTGGTTTCCGGACTGTTATTGTTGGTTGGTTTAGTTTTGGGTGGGTTGATGTACATCAGCTACGCTTTGCTCTTTCTTTTAGCAGTGAGTAGATAATGGAAATTGAATACAAGATTAGTTTTTAAGAAACTTGTATATATTTAAAAAGCATAATATCGTTATAAATTTAGTCCTTTTACATAATGTATTAATTGGATCAATTTGATGTGAGCCTCGGGCTGAAGAATTTTCCTATCAAAAGGTACGAGTAGATCTTTATATTTTACAAATAATATGTCTGTAAATTGCATGCGTTTTATGGCCGATTTGCTGCTTGCTGGATGAAAAACCCGAGTTTCCGGGAGGAGAAACCATGCTACCCTCGCCTGAGACAGACTAACTCAGCCACGTTATGAAAAAGGCCCATAAAAATACCTCGCTTCATTGACGGGATTTTAACTTCTCACCCGGTGTGAATTCTAAGTGCTACCTTGACCACCAGATATGAATCCCCATAGAACGTCTCTGGAATTAGGTGGATTAACAGATCCCGCGTTTCACTATCGTAGATTTGCGATAGTAGTTCGACTGAGACGCAACCTGGCGACATGGAACAATATCGCTCCAACAACGTTCAAAGGCCTTATAGAGGCCATGCCTCGCCTTGTGACGGCGACTCTGGTGACAAAAGGAGCACATACCCAATATTATGTAGGTGGCCATGATGTTTGGACTGGATATTGTAATTATGATTGGCTTGAAAAGATCAATACCAATGATTCAACCTCCCGTAGCATAAAAAATTAGAATTCTGGGAATTCCAATTTTCCAAGCATATGAATATGTAGCAGCATAGCTTAGATTTTTCATCTGTGCTGAAGGACACCAGCAAGAACAAGCTTTACCCAGCCACGTAATGGGTTGTGCCAACATTGACGGAAGGCAGACTCCAGGCGTGTCGAGAGGTGAAATCATATTTCTTGGGGGAAGGGAATTGCACCTGCGAAAAAACTGTTAACAAGAGGAAGGTAAACAGCTTCCCCACAGGATTGCTTGCCTCAGTGGAATGCTCCTAAGAAATGCCACAAAATACTTTAATGAACATGACAAACTAAATGCAGATAAAACATATACGAAAAAAAAAAAAATCGGAGAAAAAGATAAGGAAACACCGAAAAACTATGCTATCACTCTTGCCACTATGAGGTCTCCTTATCATCCTAAGTAAAGTACACTCCAACTTTCTGTAATTCATACAAAATATATATTAAATGATATTAATGCAAAGCTGTCAAATATATCGTACTACTATTCTGGCTTGCTGGTTGTAAAAGAGGCCAATTTTAGAAGCAGTCGATTGATTAATAATGTTTTACAAATGTCAAAAGGACTACGGATAATATTCGACATTTTCCATCTTCTTATCTGTTAACAGGAATTTGATTTTCTGTAGCAGGTTGCCTGACATGGTATTTGTAGGAATGTGCTTTATTTTTATATTAAATAAGTTAAAATATTTTACGAATTTTTTAGAAAAAAAGCAAATGTAGAAAGCTGTCTTTTTTTGTATGGCTATGGGAACTATGAGAACTATAACGATTTTTTCGAATAATAAAAAAAAAATCATTATTAAAATGACCATTATTTTCCATGTAAAGTAAAGTGCAGCCATTATCAACCCACTGCAGAATGGAAACCTCCTCAACAATTCATGCTGAGGAAAATGGACCATAATCTGCCACGCTGGTCCAGTGCGGGTTGGCAGATCGACCGTATTTAGCAGTCAGGGGCTTGAACCCCGGTCTACTTAAAGAGCGTGTGTTACTGCACTCCCGCTCCTAACCACTCGGCTACGGAGGCCGGTATAAAGGATCAAGCAAATAGTGAAAACTAATTGCAGTTTTCAAACTAATTAACAGAATTGGTAATTTTAAGATCGAGTGACTGAAGACAATCGATTGAATCGAGCGATCACTTGATTGAAGACAATCGATTGAATCGAACGATCACTTGATTGAAGACGTGATACATTCATAACTAATAAATTTAGAAGAATATCAGAAAATTTTAAATGCATTCAGAAAGATACAAAGGAAAAATAACCATAATTTTTCTGAGCACGTGTAAAAGTGCAAAAATCACACTAACAAAATTAAATATAATAAAAGTATTACTAACGGTTGAAATATAGCCAAGAAGAAGATTAAAGGAAGGAAGACTAAATTCAGACATAGCGAAAGAAATTCAAATGTATGAAACTTAATCTGTCGAACTATTCTCACGGATTTATCAAGGGTCGTTCCACCTGCACCGATATGATCCCGTTTGTCTCGAATATATCCCAGGCGCTTGACGAAGGAGAACAAGTCGACTTCATCTTCCTTGACAAGGTAGTTCATTAGGGACTAATTAATAAACTGGATCATTATGGTCTCAGAGGATAGGCACTAAACTGGATTGCAAACTACTTGGAAGGCAGAGAAATGTCGGTGACATTTAAAGGCAAAATCTCATATCCTTTTAAAACTGACATTGGTGTCCCACATCCTTAGGCCCACCACTATTATTTCGTATCTACATCAACGACCCGCCAATTTGATTTGGAGACTACCAAATCAAAATTAACATATTTGCAGACGACATAAAATTTATAAAGCAATTCACAATACCAATGACTGCATCATCCTAAATGAAGCTCTTCAACAAGTTATTCAGTGCCTGAAGGAGAACAAAATGGTAGTCAATGAAAATAAGTGCGAGCTGATGAGTTTTGCTAATGCACACACACAAAAAAAAGAACAAACTTCATTTTTCTTATTGTATCAACAACAAGGCGATCACAAAAGTTAGTGCAACCAAAAATTTAGGTATCTTTATTAAAGAATCAATTTCCTTTGATGTTCATGTTTATAATATTGTGAAGGCAGCTAGCAAAGAACTAGGCTTTCTTAAAAGAATTAACCGAGACTTTAATCAAACGGCTCTTTCTCTAAAAAAATTGTTAGGCCAGCCGTAGAATTTGCCTCACAGGCCTGGTCCCCACATGCGGCTTACCAGAAACTAGAAATTGAAAATATTCAAAAAAGAGCAATACAGTACGTTTTGCTTTAAAAGTGGCCTTGAATACAATGAGAAATCTTACCAAGAGTGGTGTGTATTCTTTGGACTTGAAACGCTGGAAGAAAGAAGAGATAAAGCCGACTTACTCCTTTTTAACCAGCTGTTAAATGGTACTCTGAATTGCCCTCATATTGTCTCACAAATAAACTTCAGCGCACCGACAAGAGCTTTAAGAAACCATCCTATGCAAGAACAAATTATGGATACTACAACTACTATAACAGGAGTGCAAGATCAATCAACAAATCAAATCTGGAGATATTCGATACTCCCTGGATACTTCAAGAAACTAACTGCTAACCAGATCCGTTACCTGAACCTTAAAATTGACTCTTCTTATCAGTTCTAAGACTCTGATTCTGTAATGTGTGTGTGTGAAGAAATATCAGTGTTCAACCTTTCTCCTTCCTGTTCACTTCAGTCTGACTGATCCGTTCTCTTTTATTTATTTAGTTTTATTTTTATCTGTAGATTTCAATTTACTGTTCTTTTTATGTACATTTACTTTTCTGCTTACATTAGAAATTTATACTCCAAGCCTCTGCTTTGGAGTTGTTTAATGATGCTGTGTAGCTGCACCCTCAAGCATGTTTGATTGCTGTTTTATAGCTGCTAAAATAATAATAAATCTAGTAACTTCCGACGGAATGTAAAAAGATAAATTGATACTATTAAAATTACAGCGAAATATATGGAAACCTTAAGGAATAGACACTAAGACAGATAGAAATAAACTATACAGAAAAGTGATAAAAGTACTTTAGCGATAAAAAAAAACAACAACAAAATATACTTTAAGAATCTATCGGAGCGATGTACTCCTTTATGACATAAGATCATTATATTTTGCAGTGCGACATATACACATACGCTAAAATAGACGAAAAAAAAAGCACGAGAAACAGAAAAAGAAAAGGGAGAGGAAAAAACATAATCTGTCAGACAGTGAGGAGGACGACGTGCATTTGCACGTCGCCCTCCTCACTGTCTGACAGATGATGTTTTTAACCTCACTGTCTGACAGATGACAGATTATAAGCTCGGCGTCTCTCGTCATGTTGTAAAATAACCGCTTCCATAATAGGATGTATGCATGTTCCACGACGATTGCAATTAATGTTGGATTCCGCCACAGTTACTCGTACCTGGAGTGCTTCTAACCAGGAACGACAACGAGAATCGTGTGCGCGGCAAAAAAAAAAATCGAATTTGATGTGGGTCCTCCGTAGCAGAGTGGTCAGGAGCCGCTGACCACTCTGCTACTGACTGCTAAATACGGTCGATCTGCCAACTAGCACTGGACAAGCGTGCAGATTGCGGTCCATTTCCCTCAACATTAATTGCTGTGGAGGCTTCCATCCTGCAGTGGCTTCGGGCACATGAGAGCTATAAAACATATTACGAGTTTTTAACAAAAGCTTCAGTTCATTATGTAAATGGCTTTAGTTTACTTTATAATCAATATGGTGCTAGCACGAATAAATTTTGCTCTGCAAAGATATGAAGTCATGTTATCATTATATTTTGCATCATTATATTCTACTTATCTTCAGAGTTGAAGCACAACTCTGAAGATTTATTTCGTTTTGACTTAGCATCTATTCTTTAAGGTTTCTGTATATTGCACTTTGTTTTTCACTGTATTTTTAATAAAGTTTTATAATTTTTGCTTCGTAGATTGTTAAAAGATAACTGGAAATGTGATAATTTGAGTTTTTTAAATTCATATCTGATGATGAACTAGAGTAAATTTAAAACAAAAGCTCCTATGTGCCTTCGGGCACATGAGCACTATAAAACCTAAGACGAGTTTTTTTTTAAAAAGCTTCAGTTCATTATGTAAACAAAGATCAAACTACATTTGCTATAAAATATATAGGAAAGTTTTTACATGTTTTGCTTGCTTTGGTAGCCGAGAAGAAGAGTGGCATAATGGAAGAAGAAATTGGATAGATTTGAATAATGACTGACACATAATTCTCCGCTTTGTATTCTTATTCTTCTTGTGCTTTGCTACATGCATTCGTAATTAGAGCTTTACTCAGTTGTAGCTTCCACCACGCTGTTGTTGCCCTAAGGTAAATTTTGCCCTTAATTCTTGTAAACTCAAAACAAGAGTCTGCCTGAGTAAAGTAACTAACAAATGGTAATTTTAATGCTTGTGAAGTGCACAGAATAGTTCATTCGTTTCCATCATCGTATCGATTAGTCTCATTTCCTTTTGAAAGATATAACCGCACAACATATTGAACACTTCCTGCCGTCATTAAGCTACTTGCATAGTCGCTCCAAATTATCATTCCGACCCCACGCCACCCCACCTCATCTTTCTCTGAAGTTTATCGCATTGTTTTGTTCATCGCACGGCTATCAATTTCCTTTCCTTCCGCTACTTATCTTCAGATTAAGTTTTTTCATCACTTCTGCTTGCCTTTAAAGTAGTCCAGCATCGCACCTTTGGACTTCCAGTACAAGAGATTTTTTAATTAATCATATTTATTGCAGAAGCTTACATAGGAAGAGCCGAGAACAATGTTTTTCATTTCTTTGAAGTAGTTAAATGAGAAAAATATCAGAAAAAAGCACCTCGTCTAAAATTATCTTGTATACCACAAAGGGAAAAGAGGGATGATGAGAGCACTTCTCAATTTGCATAAGACTTTTGGATCGAAGGGGGAAATAATGTAGCATCTTTAACTTTCATACTTAAAAGTTTTCACGAAAAATAAAACTACTCAATATGTAATAAAATCGCTGCAAGCCACATCCTAGATCGATGCGCATAAAAGAAAATGAGGAGAGTAGCTTCTGAATTGCCATATTAAAAGAAGTGAGAAGCTCGTAGTTAAAGAAATTCTATACAAGACCATGGTAGTGAAACTGCCTGATTAATACAGACAGGATTTTGATATCTCCCGATGACATCAGCTACAAGCATTTTTTTTTTTTTTTTCATTTTTCTTTTAAACAACAGTAGCAGATTGTGAAAAGAAAAAAAAAAAAAACCTCCTCTGATTCATCTATTTTCTTTAATAGAAAATGAATTTTAGCATTTATATTGAAAAAAAAATCTCCACGTGAGGAAGTGCTTGTGTTTACTGCGCATAATCTTTGTTGTTTCTTTTTGTCTCTTTTTTTTATAAACAGTTGCACCCTTCTACTCAATTAGTAAGGAATGAAACTAAAAGAAAGTGTTGGTGTTGTTAGGGTGTTTAAATTAAAAAAAAAAGCAGGGTATAATTTTGCTTATTTTTCGATAAATCTACAAATAAGCAAAGTAATTTGTGTATTACATTTTTTTGATACCTGGGCTGAAATTTTTGAATCTGACGTTAAAATTGGAGTACGAAGTTTTTACGATTTCTAAATTAAAAATTTCCCTAATTATCTGGGATTTTTTTCTCTCAACGGGAAAGTTGTTCTCGTCCTCAGTTTAATCTAAAACCATCATCGGCCTACTGATGAAAAGAGCGTAAATAATTTTATTTCAAGGAAAAAAAAAATAACAATGAAGGTTAAGGCAAGGACAATCCCGAAAAAATACAAACCAATCATCTGTCTCCCAACAATGTACAAGATCCTGACCAGCTGCATAACTGAGATGATATCAGACCACTTAAAGAGCTAGAACATCGTGGCCGAGCAGCAGAAAATGCAAGGAGCAATTGAATATTGACGCTGCAATTAGGGAGAAAGCATACAAGAAGCACTGCTTGTAAATTTCGTGTAAATTGCATAAATTCTGTATTTTGCTAGATGAAAAACCCGAGTGTCTGGGAGGAAAAAACCATGCTACTCTCGCCTGAGACCAACTAACTCAGCAACGTTAAAAATACCCATAAAAATTCCTCCGGTCATCGACGCGATTCGAACTCGGGTCTTTTCCATCCAGTAAAGTATAAAGTGTGTTTAGGGTCAAACGGCAGCAGGCATTTCCCTAATCTCCGTGTAGTTTACATTGTCGTGTGATACAGTTCGCTGTAAAGGCCAGAGATTTAAAAGTATATGGATCTTGAGGTGTGTGGTGCCGTGTACCGTTGTTCCTCTGGCCATTTTAGCTCCAGACCCCTGCTGAGGCCCGACGTCGCCTGCACTCCGCCCCGTGGAGGCAGACCAGGTACCCATTAGTTTGTTTACTCTGGCAGGTCCTGCCACCTAGTTTCCTGAGATTTTAGTGGCTAGGACCGAAAAAAAAAAAAAAATAAATAAATAAAATAATTTACGTTTGCGTGGGATGAACGCTAGATTGAAAGGTCAAAATGAGGGCGAATTTAATTTGGATGACATTAAATTTTAACCTGTGGGGCATACGCTGGCGTGCAGATAGAGAGGGAGAGAAGACTGGGGGAGAAAGACAGAAAAAATGGGGTGAATAGAGGAGACGACCCCATTATAAGTCAGTGGGGCATGCCCATGCCCCACGAGGAGGAATTCTGGGTTGGCGAGGAGGGTAGGAGGGACCGCTTCCTCCCCTGCTGCCAAGGGAGAGGGAAAGAAAGATGGGCCCCGCAAGAGTGCCAGCACCGATTGCCATCATGGCTGGCATATGCAGAAAGCTCTGCGGTCTCATTCAGCTGGTTGGAAAGTCGTTCTTAGAAATATGACACTTCCGGGGGCTCCATGGGTCGGGGGGTGGCCATCCTTTGATGAAGCGGTGTCATCTATATGATACTGTTATCATGTCTAATCACTGAGGAGCAGATTGTTCCAGGCTGTATACTCTGAGGACATCGCATTCAATTCAGTTGAGTGGAAAGTCACTCATGGGACTGCGTCCCGTCCGGGGAGTCCACATATCGGGTGTGCACCTTTCGTGGGTCAGGTCCGGTTCGTATGATCCTCTTATGTTTTTTTGCCCTCCTAAGGCAGTTAATTGGTTTGTATTGTTTGCTGTTATTGACATTTGGTGGCAGTGAATTTTCGAGGCTGGTGAGAGTGGGGTTGCGACTTCTAGATGTAATTCGGCCGAAGTTCCCGCCGGTTATTCATGGTTGCTGCTGTTGTGGTGGTGGATGCGAGAGAGTCCGTCGTCTCATGAAGTCTTGCGGTTATTGAGTGAAGGCACTATAGGTGTCTCTTTCGGCTAGTATTAGATATTTCTGGTCTTGTAGGATTATTTTGGTGGTGGTTATAAATCAGCAGCGGAGATTCTCGTACAGTGGGCAATCATACATCAAGTGACCCCATGTCTCGCGTAGACCGCATTGGTATAGGCGGGTGTCACTTAATCGGAATCCATGGAGTTTTTCTCTTATGGCACCATGGCCGGTCAACAGGTAGGTGGCAAGAAGTCCAGGAGAAAGTCAAGGTGGATAGTTTGGATACACCAGTTGGATATTTCCACCCACTGTGGGGAGAACGGCGATCCTACCAACTGTGCTACCCACGAGGGCTAGGATCAGGTAATCAGCACCAGAAACTACAGGAAATATATCGCCAAGGACTCAGAAGTAATGGATGACACATGTTGTCCATACTGGCACCAGAAACAATCCAACGCACCACCGCAGGATGCACGGTGATCACCCAGACGGAGTATACTCAAAGACATGACCAGGTGACCAGGATAATACAATCAGGAGATAGTACAAAAATACCAGCTGATCAAAGAAAGTTTACAGTGTTATAAGTAGGAGCCTCAGGCCATACTAGAAATCTCTATTCTCAGACAGTACAGGAATTGTACCATAATAATGAGCAAGACGATCTTGCACAACACACCGGACGTAACCCCTCACCGACAAGAAGGAAAATGGCTACCTACCTAATAGACATAGCAGTTTCCACCACCAGTAGCCTCCAAAAAACATACGAGGAAACGATCAGGAAGTACTCAGACCTAAGAGAGTAATTCAAAGATATGTGGCATAGAGAACAAGTATTGACCATCCCAATCACTGTGTCATCCATCGAAACGCTGTCAAAGTGCCTCCATACGAACCTAGCAGCAACAGGCCTCCGAGAGACATTTACATGGAACTCCAGAAAGTCGCGATGCTGCAGGATAGTAAGAGGTTCTCGACCAACAGTAACAATAATAATATAATAATAGTAATCAGACAAAAAAAACCCACCCCATGTACTTTGTACCAGTACTCGTCACGGGGCGGGAAAATAAATAATAACAGCAACACAACGGTTGTAGTGTGCTGAGGCGCAACTGATACTTCTACTACATGCTTGTACTGAAGAGCGAACATCATGCAGAACTGTCTTTAGTTTAAATGAAATTGGTTTGCGTTGGTTTCAGAAGAAACAACTTGCGCGTGGAGAACAAAGCCGTTGATTAGGAAAATTTTATTTAGAAACCGTTAAACCAAAACAGTAATACTTAGTCCAACTTTAAAAATAAATTAAACAATTTCATCATAGATATGACAAAAAATCCCCAAAGGAGTATCTGTAAAAAAAGTATAGATTAAGTCAACAAAAATATAACCATATTAATCACATAAACATATAATAAAGTGGAAGATTAACTAGTAATCCTCCTATAGAGCAATTAATCTATAAACAGAAAAAAAAATTCTAATGATGGTGTAATGAAACTATAACTCAAGACAAAACTCTGATTAAAATGTATTTTCAATTGCAGGAGCATTATTAGCTCCTTTAAACATTTACTCTACAAGCCTTTCCGAGTTTGACATTTGGTCTCTAACAGAGACGCTGTTGTCTACTGATATACTTGACTCAGAAATATACTCCTAAAATTTACTGGATCAGGAAAAAAAATGATAGGGTTAGTGGGAGCTCTGTTAGCACACCATAAACTGAACTTTATGAGAACTGGTACCCTAAATGAAATAGAAGATGTAAACACCAAGATAGGAAGCATAATTCACCTGAGTACATAAAGCAATGCTTTAGAGGCTTAAACATCTGGATGTCATTCTTATCTCTTAAACCTAGATATAAAAACTTTAATTGTGGGAGACTTAAATGTATCATTTGAATACGACAGTGGTAAAGAAATATTACCTTGTAAATCCATCTTTAAGTAGTTGAAATACGTGTTCAATAGATTTAATGAAACAAAAATGCAATTTGCCTACCGGACAAAATAGTCTTCTAGACTTAATCTTTTAGAACTTTGAAATAAAGATATTCTATAATAATAACTTGTTTCTTTTTGACCATCAAGCATTGCAATCACAGTTTGTTTCAAACAAATATAATAAAGTAACTAACTATAACAACCTACATATAATTTCAAAAATGGCCCATAGGGTAAAGTAAGAAGAGAGATTGTGAAAACATATTGGAAAAATAAATTTGAAAACTGGGATCCCAGTACTCTTCTGAAATTATGCATGACAGACTTTATAAGGTTATTTAAAACATTGTTCCCGTTAGATCACCTAATGAAAAATAAGAAAAATATACTGTTCCATAAGAATTTAATACAAGAATTTAATACAACCAATTAGGCAAAAAAAAAAAAAATCCCTGATAGTAAATCACACCTGCACGTAATCACACTTTTTACCTAGAGTTTTCATCTTCTCAGATGACAGTGTAAATATGAAATAAAGGATGCATATAAAGAATACATAAAAATCCACAGGATGCAGTTTTGTATTAGTATATGAGGCCATTCTGGAACCATTGGCAGCAAGGAAAAAAGTACAAGCCTTCTACAGGAATAGAAAATATCAGGGTTGAAGAGTTTATTATTTCAAAATTAAAATGAAGTCAAAAACAATATTGTATCAACTTCTAGTAATGACATCCATTTTGACATTAACTCTAACATATTACTTGATGCATTGATTAATCTCTCTCTAAACTATTCTATTCTATTCGGCGTATAGAATATACGCCGAATAGAATAGTATAGAGAGAATAATGAATTTTGTATACAGAATTACAATGGCCTTCTGTAATAAAAAAAAAAACAAACAAACAAACAACAACATTGTTTTGTGTTAATCATTCAGTAACTGTTATCTCGCACAAGTCATCTTTAAACAATGAAAATTACCTTCAAAGCTGAAAGTTACGGCTATTACCTCTCTTCTCAAAAAAGAAAAAGTCATAATTTCATCTTCTTTGAGATTGCTGCAAAAACCCATTGAGCAAGATTATAGAGAATATTATATTCACTCAAATCAGAATAGTTACAAAAACACAAAACAAAAAAAAAAAAAACTGGCCTGCTTAATCATGGTTTTTTTCAATGGTAGGACCACTGTGACTAACTACCCTTTTTACAATTATTTATCAATGGTAATTAGGATATTAAAATGAAGCAAATTTCAAATTACTCAATATGTACAACTTAAAATTCTACAGAGAGATTAAATATTTCCAAGACTAACAATATTGGAAAAGGGACTAAGTACGAGGAGTTTTCGATATAGAACGATAGTATTTTTTTTTTCATGAACTGCTTCATTTTACTGCATTCTCTTTCCATCTGAGTTGCATAAATTAAGACCAAACCAAAGTGCATCATATAGGAACTACGTAGTTCATTCGTGCTCACGGTGTGACCTTGACGGTCGGTAAAGTTTATGCCTGTTCATTTTTGCCTATTTAACAGTGAACTTGTCATGCGAGGAACAATATGCTGCTCTTAAATTTTGTTCCTTCTCAAGAAAACACCAGCTGAAGCGTATGAAATGTTAAAAGAGGTTTACGGTGAATCTATGCTTCCGTATAGCAGAGCTTGCAGGCGGTTTAGAATGTTTAAGGATGGACGTGATTAAATTAATAATTAATTTTTATCGTACGTAAATATACCATACACTATACCCCATCACGGCATGCTGCCAAGGGTCTCTCACACGGATATAAATATACAAAATAGTGATATTGAGTAATGCACTATATAAAGCTAATAACAAAATAGCAATAATAAATCAATAAAATAAAAATCCATGATCAGATACCATGTGAGCCAGTGCTTCATACACCTGGATAAGAGGATACGTGGTTCACAGGTAGAGCGTCATCGGCAGAGTTTTCCACTGTACACTACTGGGCAGGGAACAGATCACGTTCTTGCATTAGAATCCTTCTGTACTGCTTGTCACAGGCGAACTTGTTCAGATCCACATTAAGTGACTGTATCCTTGTTAACATTTCTGTGGGCAGAAATCTCTCAGACATACAGTCTCCCAATGGGTCGAGCTCAGCGCAGGAGGGGGAATTCTCCATCGCATCACACCCCATATGCTGGGGACAGAGATCTTTCCCGTGAGAACTTTTACAGTGAAAGTTAGGCGTCTCTCTTCCATCAATTGTTCTGTCAATTGTTCCAGCCCGAGAGCCACAAAAATCTGTGGGACTTTTGGTTTATTATTTATATGGGGAGCTTTAATAAACTTAATTTTGGGCCTACTTAATATACCAAGTTTTCTTTGGGACCCTATAGGTAGCTGTTGCATACACATATTTGTATTGTATATCCAGCTGGCGCCTCAACCTTCCAAAGCCCACTAGCACCTGACTGCGTACTTAGATCAGGAGATCTCAGTTCTGAGTCTGTCTTGCTTACTTTCCCATCTAAGATAGTATCATTCAGTATTTTGGGCTGTGTGTTTTCTCTAGAATAATAGAAATCATCGGGTAATGTAACCAAAAATAGATTTAATTTTCACTTCAAAGGAATTTCATATAATACAACATCTATTGACATTCATATACATATTAAATTATAATTACAATTTATATTGCTTCTTCTATATGTACACATGGCTGCTCTAGGATAAAAGGCTTCAATTTCTTATACCTCTCCTTTAACCTCTTTATACAGGTAATTAATAATTAAGATACCTATATATTTATATGTAAATTTATAACCTTCGAGATGTACAATACAGCCTATAGCTACACTTCTTCTCAATCTCTTATATTTATGTTAGGTGCCTAAATTGCTTATACATATTATTATACTCTTATGTAGTAGAGGTGATATAGCCTTCTCACTGTTGTTAAAATTCTCTAGTTATGATCCAGGATTACAGATTCTTATATTGCCAGATGCTTTTAGTTCATCGAGGGCTTACTGAGCCTTTAAATTTTCTCACTATTATTAATTTAGCAAGAGCGTTATTTTGTTTTTGAAATCTACTGGTTATATTTACTTATTACTTGTCCAATATAAATTTCAGGTACGGACGACTCATCAAGATTTCACATGCTTTAATTCTTTCCTTTTATAATCAACAAAAAACTTACATTCTCTGTCCTTGTTATACTTCTTTCCTTTACCTCGATGGGCTTCCTCCTTCGGTATCCTTCCTCGATGGGCTTCCTCCTATGTCCTGCAGTCTTCGAAGTGGTTGTTTAGAATTACCGGACTGTCTCCTTTCCTTTCCGAATCAGTCTTCTTTGCTCGAGTAGAATGATCGGTCTCTCCATTGCCTTCTTCTATTCTATGTGTAGTTTAGTGCAATTGCATCATTTATATGATCCACTAAAATACACATAGTCTAATCTTTTCGCAGCTTGAGGCTTAAACCCTTAATGCATTACAGTCTTCTTCTATTCTTATTTCGATCTCTTTCTCTCTGTTTTTCTTCTTCACTCTGCTGCATTTTTCGTTCACATCCCAAAATTAACCCCACATAATGGCTGCATTCCTGATCTGACTGCCCATTCCTTCTGACCAGCACACTTTTCAAGAGCCCACTCTTACTCTTTCAATCCGAACTTCACTCTCCCTTCCTTCGTCCCTTTTCGCGCCTTTGTTCCTCTCAATTTTATTCTCTGGCCAATCATTCCTCTCCTTCCTACATCGTCCTCCCCCTAATTCGGTTGCTTGCTTCCTACTTTTTCAGTCCCTCGTCCTCATTGGACGTCTATATGTTCATGGAAGAGGACAGTATATTTTTCTCTAGTTTCCAGAACCTTCTTTGTCATCGCCCCCACTAATTCTTACTTCCATTAGTCACGCCTATAGCACTGGTCATCCTTGTAATTCGACCAGGTGCACTCAACCCATGGTTTTCATTCTGTTCACTTATAGTACTCTATTTTTGGCTGTTTCCTTAATATCCATAACTGTTCGTCCCCCTTGGCAATGATCTCATTCTCCACGGACACTGTTTCTGTACTTTTTTCATTCAGTACGCTCCCCTCAAAGAACAGTGACCGATCTCTCTCCGTGCCCCGCCTACAGTTTGGCATATATCCAACGATGTATTCGCCCTTGTATCGAACTTACCCGCTAATCTTCCTACGATGGGGTCACCCTTCTACTCACCTTACGGCGTTCTTATTTCCGATTCCATTATAATCACTACTTTAATTAACATTCTCACCCCATACTTAGTAAAACACTCCGCAATTTATGTATTCTACAATTCTTACCTTCTATTAACTTCCCCGGCATATATATTCTCTATACAGGTAAGATTTACATCTTACAATCACAAAACTACCACGCTTCTGGCGCCTCCGTAGCCGGGTGGGAAGGAGCAGCAGTGCGTAACACACGCTTCTTGATTAGACCGGGGTTCGAGCCCGTCACCACCAAATACGGAGGATGCGGAAAGGTCAGGGAATGACCACCGCATATCCCGGAGCAATATGGCCTTAATTGCTAATGCTCCTAAAAACCAAATAACAAACAAACAAACCACGCTTCTGCCAGAGTATCACCTGTACTCCTATAGGAATACAGCACAGAAAAAACAAATTGATACAAAAAATTGATACAAAACGCGATGTGCATGTATTTGCGTCACCGGGATAAGGCGTGTGGGAGTAACACTTTACGTGTCGTGGATTTACAGGTTTGTTGTTGAACTCTGGTAGCACCACACTCGCATTGTCTAGGGCAAAGCTTTCTAAAGTGGGTGTCTCCAGATTTTGGTATCATAGCAGCACTGTGTTCTCTTTGATTTACTTTCACTATGTAATTAATTAAAATATAATTACTGAGTAGTATTTGTACGTTAAAAATTTGCTACTTTTATTTCTGGAGTCCCGATACCCCTTTGAAAGCTAATAACTGACATCAATTTCAGACGGCCTTGAATTACAGCCTGGACTTAATACCACATCTCTGTCTCTCGTTCTGAACCTTGTTTACATGCTTTTGATCCGAAATAAAGGAATTTTTTTATATTGTATTTACTATCAACAAATTAGCATTAGCAGATGATGCAAGAAAGCAAGCTTATGCAGTATCAGCCAAAAAAAAAAAAAACTTCACCCCTCCGTTCGTTCGAAATACCTGTCCAGCTGAGCCTTAAACTTATTTAGGCTATCAACTTCCACGACAAGGGATGGAAGTCTGTTCCACCAACCAACCACCCGCTGACTAAAGGCAAATTTCCTCACGTCTATCCTACATCTGTCTTTCCTCAATTTGAATTTATGCCCTCTCAGGTGATTATTCTGAGCAAGAGGAAGAATCCCATCAGCATTGAGGATGCTCAAACCATTCAAGGCTTTATACACCTCTATCAGATCACCTCGCCGGTGCCTAGTCTCCAGACACTGTAATTTGCAAAACTTAAGCCTTTCTTCGTAAGAGCAACCCTATGTTCCATTCACTAATCTTGTTGCCCTTCTCTATAAGGAATGAATTACAAAATCATTGGCGGGAGACAATAAAATTATATTTGGCACACGAACGTAAATGTGTATCGCGTCCAAAAGTTTGGAAAGCATTTCTTTAAGATTTGAAGGCAAATTAAGTAACCAGTCGTCTCAAGGAGCCTTTTGTCGGCCTTTGTCAGTCGTGTTTTGTTACGTAAGCTCAACAAACCACCTACTTGGAAGTTCCTTGGGCTTACGTTGGACTTCCATTTCTTCAGCACTTTGTCAATTGTCGACTTAAGAATGTTAAATTGCTGAGCGATAAGAAAGAACAGACAGCCATTTCTACACATGATATCCAACTATCATTCTCATTTGAAAATCCGCTAACTTTTTTTCATGTGTTCATCGTTCGGGATGCGCTTTAAATGAATTATGGACGTCACGTTGAATTATTTTTATCGCGTTTATAGGCAAAAATATTTCAATATTTAGTAATCACAATTCCTGCAATCAACGGCGTGTCTCGTGATATTTAGTAGGACAGTGCAGATGACACCAGTTACGTAATTAGAGACTTGTATGAGAAATAAAATAAATAAAATATAAATAAGAGAATGGAGTCCATGGTAGTTATTTTATTTTGACTATACTGGTATTTCAAGATTCTGTATTTCTTTCAACATCTGTACTGGAAAAAATATGTCAGCTAAGTGCAGACTGTTACTGTAACTTCCAAGTAGCGTCTGTAAAGAGAAGCCTGAAGAAGACTCTTCTTTGGGGAAATTGCAGTACTACTGGTTTGTCTATTGAGAACATTTTCTTCTATTCTTTGTGTGAAACAAAAATTGTAGGAAGCTTTTTTTTTTTTTTTTGAATAATTAAAATGTTTCTCAAAGGCGGAGGAGTGTATGAATAGGTCAAAGGTCTTTTGAATAAAAATAAATCATCGCAAGGTGATTTATTTTTATGGTCAAATGCATCCAGAACCGATTACATTTTTTTAAAGTGATTTTTATGTAACAAGTCCTGAAAGTATAACGAATCTGTAGTGGATCATGAGGTTCTGAACAAGAGGACATTTTCGAAATAAGCAGTAAATCATTAATTTGTTTCGGTATCTTCAAGAATGGGGTCTTTTGGTAGATACTCCACAGGTAGAGAGGAAACAATTCTCCTGAAGAACCTTCTTAAAAATGTGGATTAGTGGGTCTAGATGACGTTCTCTCCAAAATGAGAGAGCTTAAACATTTAGTCATGAACTGTAGTTTCGTCTCAGTAGTTTTAAAGGCAGTTCGTCGATGACCTTGATATGTCGAAAGAAACTTCCGATTGGAAATGTAGCTTTAAACTTCTGGAAGCATAACTTCTTCCCATCCACCGCTTGACCGCACGTTAAGATTTGATACATCTGTTTGCTGCTCAACACAAGGTTTCTAATAGGGCTGCCTGCTGTCAGATGATGGGACCAATAAATTCTAAATCTGGTCACTGCAGAGTCTCAAGTATTTTGATGGATATCGGATTCGCCTAATGAGTTATCTTATCCGATGAAAAACGATATTAGTTAGTTTAGGCTATGTTGAATTATAGTCGTTTCTAAAGAGCACAAACAAGCTGGAGAACAAGCTGGAGAGCTTGTTTGTGCTCCCCTCACTGGAGACAGCGTCCACTGACGGTCGACTGCAAAAGATAACTCAGAAGCGTTATTTCAGTTTTTTCAAATATCGCAGTAACCTGCGTTTGTAACGGTTCCCCTTTTCTTATTCAATTATTTGTTAATTTTCATTATGTGTAAATGTATTCTTCTTAAATCTAAGAATGCATTGTCGGCGGGAAATCCTGTTATTTGGGCTGTGAGTAAACAAACACCCTTATTGGCAGCATTACTGCTTGGCGTTAGCTGTTGTAGTGAGAATGGGTGATCTCATCCTAATTAATTTTTGTGTAACTCGTGGCATGAAATTTGTATGATTTTTTCCTAATTTGATGTCTCTTTTAGGTAATATACTCTTTAATTTTTTTGGTGAGTTTTATAGTTATACATTAATAAATGCCAACAGTTCATTTTACTGAAATATCGATAAGGTGATCATAAGATATTTCTAAAAATTATGACTCCTAACTTTTAATTATTAGGCTTAAAACTCTAAATTTTTAATTATTAGGATTTGTTAATATCCTTGTTCAGAGAAGGAATGGAAGTCATTTTGAGTCAGTGAGCTGAAAGTATTTTTATTATTATTTAGACTGATTGCAGAATTGAAATTATTAGTTCTTATTAGCCCCAAAAGGCTTACATAAAAAAAAAAAAAAAAATCAAACCCGATCGTAAGAACAAATAGAAGTAGAAATGTGGGACTGAAGGTTATCGAACTAGTGTTCCTTCTTTATTCTAAATGCAAGTGGAACTATTTTGAGCTTCTTTAGCCTAAATGCTGTAAAGCCATCTGAAAGGTTTTCTTTGAACTTATTTGAGATTTCTCAACCTGCTGCTGCATTATGTATGAAATCGAAACGAGTTTCTTATTTTTCCATTCAGATGGGTAACAGAACGAGATGCGACAGATTTCCAATACTTTTTCGGAAGTAATGCCTCACTACTTTCTAAAAATTAAGAAGTCCTTATAAATTCAGAGGAAAACATGCGGGTAATGAGTTTTTTTAATGTTATTTTAATGAGTTTTCGTATAAATGGATAGATGTAAAAAAAAATCACCACAATGGCTAGGTTTACGAATGGTTTTTAATTATCTTACGCAAATAAAGGTAGCGGGTGCGAAGAGTATTCCCCGACTTCTCTGCAAGTTGAATAGAGCTCTCTTTATAAGCGAATAAGGTCTATTTTAGTTCAAACGTCTTCCTTTTTTCAGTTTATATTAAGTAGTGTAGTTTTGTATTTAAAATCCCAAGTACCACTCTGGGAAGATATTCACCTTAATCGTAATTATATTTTTACAAATGTTACTAATTCAACTCATCATCATCAGCCATTTTCAATCCACTGAAGGATGAAGACCCCTCCAGCAAATTTCCAGTTCCTTCTGTTTTGTGTAATGGCCATCCATTTACTACCCACAAGCTCATGAATTTCATCTGTCCATCTTCGTTGTTGTCTTCTAGGTTTTCTTCTAGCTCCTCTTGGATACCATTCTGTTATTTTCTTAGTCCATCTGTCATCATGTCTTCGAGCTATGTCTTCTGACCAAGATCATTTTAGTTCTTTAGTTTTGATAAGAATGTCCTTTACTTGAGTTTGCTGCCTAATCCATGTGTTTCTCTTCTTATATAACAGTGATTTCCATTATACTTCGTTCCATACTTCGCTGTTTCATTCTCAGCTTCTCTTCCATTCTTTTGATGAGTGCCCAAGTTTCAATTCCATAAGTCATGGTGAGGAGAACACATTGGTTCATTATTTTACGTTTCAGACAAATTGGGATATTGCTCCTCGGTATGTGACTATATTTCCTGAATGATATCCATCCAAAATTATTCATTCTTCTCTTGATTTTCAGCCATTTATCATTATTACAGCTAGTGATTTGTCCCAGATAAGTATATAACTCCATCTTTTCAATTACAGCATCTTCAATCATTATATCCCTTTCTGTGCCATACTTGTTCATCATTACTTTTGTTTTAGCCATATTCATCTTTAGTCCAAAACGTTTACTAACTCTGCATAACTGATTAAGATTTTCCTCTAATTCTTTGGGATCGTAGCTATTGACCACAATGTCATCTGTAAATCGTAAATGGTTTAGGTACTCTCCATTCACATTGACTCCTCTCTGCGACCAGTCTTAATCTTCTGAAAGCTTCCTCAAGGGCCGCAGTAAACAACCTCGGAGATATTGTTTCTCCTTGTCGAACTCTTTCTCAATTTTAAATTTGCTACTGTCTTTGTCTAGTCTAATAAAGGTGGTAGCGTTCTCATATATTTCCTTCAAAATCATAATATATGGGGTATCTATGCCTTGTCTTTCCAGTGCCCGAAACATTGCCTTATGCTGTATGGAGTCAAATGCCTTTTCATAATCCAGAAATGCCAGGCATAATGGTGTTTTATATTCATTTTCTTTCTCCATTAGCTGTGATATTACGTGAAGGTGATCCATATTGAGAATCCTGTCCTAAAGCCAGCTTGCTCTTTCAGTTGATTCTCATCAAGTATTCTTTCTAATCTGATCTGTTAGTAATGACCCTTGTGAACAACTTGTAGATGTGGGATAACAAGCTAATTTGTCTATAATTTCCAATTTCTGATTTATCTCCTTTCTTATGCAGCAAAACTATGATTGCATTATTCCACTTCTTAGGCGTCACCCCTTTTCTAATGCATTTTGTGAAGAGCCTTGCCAGTTTTTGTGTTATGTCTGTTCCTCCCAATTTCAACAACTCTACAGTAACTTCGTCTTCCCCCGGGGCTTTCTGATTCTTCATTTTCTTCAATGCATGTTCTACCTCATCAGGAAGAATATTGGGTATGTCGTATGTGTTGCTACTTTGCAATCCATCTTCCCCACTGCTGGCATCATTCCCCTGCTCCTTGTATAATTCTCTATAGTAGTCTTCTGCTATTTGAATTATGCCTTCTCTGTTGTTTATAAGTACACCATCGCTATTCTTCAGTTTCAGTATCATTTGTCTTTCTGTATTACTGCTCATGGCTGCTGATTTAAATCCTTTGTTTTCCTTTAATGTTTGTTCTAATTTTCTTATGTCCTCTCTGAGTCTCTTTCTAATGGCTTTGCATAACTCAGTATACTCAATTTTCTCCTTGTCAATGTTTTTCTTGCTCTTCATTTGTCGTCTTCGGTTCATCATGACAAGTCTTTCTTGACTAATTTTTTCTTCTTTGGATTTCTTTTTACCTATAGGTTTCTTGGGCTTTATCAATTTCAGAAAGGTGTAATATTCCTCGTCGATATCTTGTTCCTGAGCAGTCAGCAGAAGCTCAAACGTGATCTTAAGTTCTAGTGCATACTCCTTTTTCTCCTCTTCTATTATCTCAAAGACCTTTGTATTATTTACTTGAATCAGTTTTTTCCTTTCTTTTCTTACATCGATATCAAGTGTGCATCTTACCATTCTGTGATCACTTTCAACATTTTCCTTGTTCAGGATAGTAACATCATTCACGATATATCTTCTATTAGTGAGGATTTAGTCGATTTCATTAGTTGTTAATCCATTTGGGTTCTTCCATATCCATTTTGTGTTCACTCTTTTTTGAAAAAAGTGTTCATTACTGACATTCCTCGAGATTCTGCAAATTCCACAAGTCTTTCACCTCTTTCATTTCTTTCACCAATTCCAAAATTTCCTATAGTTCCCCTTTCTGCGCTGTTTTGTCTCTTTCTAACCTTAGCATTGAAGTCCCCAATAACGATACTGTAGTGAGTTTTCTGTTCATCTAGAAGACTCAATTTCGGTGTACATTTATTCAACCTCTTCATCATGGCTCGATGTTGGTGTATAAATCATTATAACCTTTAGCTTATACTTCTTGGAAATCCTGAGTAGTAGTCTTGACACCCTTGGTGATGTACTTTTGAATTCCAAAATTAATTCAACTAATCCAGGACAAACGTTAAATCGCAACCACAACTCTGACTGAAAGACAAAGTTCGATTACTTGAACTATCGGTGTCTTACGTGAATTATCACTACAAATAGGCAAGAAAGGGTAGATAATCTTGACAATGGAATTCAGTAGAGGATCCAAGTCGTGCTTCGATTATTACATTGCATCAAGATAAACAGGGAAATCAAAGTAGGGTTCCGTTTTTTGGAAATCTGTTATTTCGCGAATAAATTGGAAATTTCGTCTACATTAGTGCCCAGCACAGTCTTTGAACTACTGACCAATGGCCGAATATTTTTTGGTCCTATTAAGCTAATACGTGCAGTTACTGTAGGGCGAAATTTAAAGAAATAAACGTTTGCATTCCGAAAATGTTAAAGTGTGGCTCTTTAATGATTTGGAGCTCCATGTGTTGATAAAGTCAGGATTTCTTGATGGTCTCCCCACAACTGAAACGTTGCTGGACACCTTATCTCACCATGCGTACTCTGTGATGACGTTCCTTTATCCCATAGGCGATGGAATTTTCCAGGACAACAAGTCCAAAGAAATTCTTGAATGTATCAAAGATAATGTATTATCCTATATGATAAAATCAAGAGAACTGTAATAATTATCCCCCTTTCCCCAGGTCTTCTGAGTTCAGTCTTATTCAAGCAGCTGGAAAACTCTCCTACTTTGATCTCTCGTTAGCATTAGCATTAGTAGAGGCATTTGATGCAAGAAAGCAAGCTTATGCAGCATCAGCCAAAAAACAAAAAAAAAAAAAAAACACTTCACCCCTCTGTTCGTTCGAAATACCTGTCCAGCTGAGCCTTAAACTTATTTAGGCTATCAACTTTAAAGGCAAATTTCCGCACGTCAATCCTACATCTGTTTTTCCTCAATTTGAATTTATGCCCTCTCAGGTGATTATTCCGAGCAAGAGGAAGAATCCCATCAGCATTAAGGATGCTCAAACCACTCAAGGCTTTACACACCTCTATCAGATCACCTCGCTGGAGCCTAGTCTCCAGACACTGTAAATTGCGAAACTTAAGCCTTTCTTCGTAAGAGCACCCCTTTGTTCCATTCACTAATCTTGTTGCCCTTCTCTGTACACGTTACAGCAGCTCTAAATCCTTCTTGAAATGAGGCCTCCAGACCTGTATACAGTGCTCTAGGTGTGGCCTGACCATTGCCTTATACAATGGAATAATCACCTCCTTATCCCTGCTAGAAAAATTCCTATATATCATTGACAATACGCCATGTGCTACTCTTGCAGCCCGTCTGCACTGCTCTGAGAACTTCATATCTGCCTCCACAACCACCCCCAGGTCCCTTTCATTCTCTACCACTGTCAGTGTAGTACCATAGAGTTGATACGTTGCTCTGGGGTTGCTGTTTCCCATATGTAGTACTTTACATTTGTCAATGTTAAACTTCATTTGCTACCTCTCAGCCCATCTGCTCAACCTTTCCAGATCCTGTTTCAGCAGCACAGTGTCAGTAGTGTCCTTGACAACCCTGCCAACCTTCGTATCGTCTGCAAACTTGGACATTAAGCTTGATATACCATTATCAATATCATTTATAAATACAGAAAACAATAATGGACCCAACACTGAACCCTGAGGGATTCCACTAATAACATTAGTCCACGATGAGCAGTGTCCATTGATTACCACTCTCTCTGTCTTCTCCCACTCAACCATCATTTTATCCATAGCAGCCATTTGCCTCCAATGCCACACTGCTCCAATTTATTCAGCAGTCTTCCATGTGCAACAGCACCAAAACCCTTTCTAAGATCCAAATATATGATATCAAAGTTATTCCCTACATCCAGTTCCTTTGTGACCACATCATAGTATCCAATCAAATTGGTCAGGCAAGACTTTCTCTTAATAAAACCATGCTGTGTCCGAGCTATAACTGAAGTCTTGTCTAAATGATCGTGCAGTGCTTCTTTAACTAGTGCCTCCCTTAATTTTCCTGGAACACAAGTTAAACTCACAGGTCTATAATTACTTGTGTCAGCCTTTGATCCTCCTTTGTGAATTGGGATCACATTTGCATATCTCCAGTCTGTGGGTACCTCCCCTGAGTCCAAGGAAGTTCTCATAATTATGGCTAAGGGTTTGCTTACTTCCTTTGCTGCCTCCTTTAATATAACTGGATAGATCCCATCCACCCCAGGTGCCTTTTTTGTGTTTATCTTCAACAAGTTCTCCTCTACTTTACTCTCAGTTATTACAAGCTTCTCTAGCTTACCGCCAGAGTTGAATAGACCTCTGGCATTCCTCTCGCTGAATAACTCCTCATGTGTGAATGTCGATGAAAAATACTCGTTTAGTTTGTTAGCTACCTGAGCAGGATCATCAACAGTTGACCCATCGATATCAAGTGGACCAATCTGATTCATCCCCTTCCTTCTAGAGTTTACATAAGTAAAGAACTCTTGGCTGTTTTTCTTTGCATCCCTTGCCAACGATTTCTCGTAATCTGCCTTCGCCTACCTAACCTCCTTTGTAACTTGGTTACAGATCAACTTGTATCTATCATAGGCTTCTGTGTCACGTGTTAATTTGTATGAATCCCATGCAATTTTCTTCTCTGCCATATGTCTCATTAGTTCATCTGACATCCATTTAGGCCTAAACCTTGAACAATATTTCTTAGTTGGTATGTAAAGCCTAATAGCTTCCCATTTTGAATTTGCTGTTGGTAACATCATCAGTTGGTCCCAGTGTATAGAATTTACATGCTGTACAGTCCATCGTAGTTGCCTTTACGAAAGGAATAACCCTTCCCTTTACCCCTAATGGTAGTTACCTCTTTGAGTAAATCCCACTTCAGCAGTCTGTGATCACTGCGCCTTAGTGGTTCATTTATCTGCAGATTGTTAATGCATGAAGAATCACTGCTGATAATCAAATCAAGAGTATTCCTCCCTCTAGTTGCCTCCCGAACATGCTGATGTAGAAAACAATCATCCAATAAATCCACAAAAGCCTTGTAAC
The DNA here is from genome assembly GCF_048544385.1 of Mastigoproctus giganteus. Classification (NCBI taxonomy): domain Eukaryota; kingdom Metazoa; phylum Arthropoda; class Arachnida; order Uropygi; family Thelyphonidae; genus Mastigoproctus; species Mastigoproctus giganteus. Next base: position 53,248,728 of record NC_143576.1, on the reverse strand, counting down.
TGTGTGAGTGACCAGCCCCCAAATTCCAGTCAATATCTGGGAAATTAAAATCCCCCATTATAAGACTCTCTGATTTACTGGCCCACTCTATTTACCTGTACAGTTTCTTATTATACTCATCAGAGTCATTAGGCTTATAGCACACTCCTACTCTCAACTTTGATCTCCCAATGCTTATGTCACACCAAACTGACTCGACACTGCACTGTCCAGCGATGTCGATTGGCTTCACTTCCTTGGATTTTATTTGTTTCTTAACTAATAGCATAACCCCTTCTCCCTTCCTATCCTGTCTATTCTTTCTGTAGACGTTGTACTCCCCAAATTCCAGTTCTGCATTCCTTATTCCTGCTTTTGTAATTTATAGCAATTTTGAGAAAAGAATATCCTTTAATTCTTTCAGTTATGTAAAATAATAAACACTAAGTTCTGTACCTTTCGGGTTAAGCATACATGGGCCCCATGCCAGGCACATGTCTCTGTCTTAACCTCTGTATGTAAATATCACCCCCACCTAGCTTTCTGCTGTTCAGGGGGTGGCTCTTCGGCAGAGCAATAAACAGATTTAATAAATAAATAAATAAATATCTGTGTGACCCGACGTCTCTGAAATCCCAACAATACCTGCCTTTGATGTTTTGAGCAGTACCTCAAATTCATCAAATTGATTTACTAAACTCCTAGCCTTGGTGTACACGCAAGTATATATTCATCTGTTTCTATTCTTAGCTACCCTAACACAACCCATGTGTTTACTTGTACCGCAATGACTCCCAGCAGTCTCTGAAATATCCTGCATCTTGTTTTTCAGGCTTCTGCTAATTCCAATAGAAGCAGTCTAAGAATCTCTTTCACCTCTGCCAGTGGCTACTGTTAATCTATTAGTCTTTGTCTCTCCCCAAGCTAGCAGTTTTCCGACCCACCTAACACTGCCTTGATAGCATCAGCAAATATTCTTGCACCCTTTCTATTTAAGTGTATCCCATCCCTGTAGAAGCAGTCTCTCCTGTTAACAAGTACAGTCCAGGCTGAAAAAAATTCTACCCCTTGAGCCTTGCACAATCTTTCCAGGGCCGAATTGATCGACAAGGCTCTCATCATATACTCCCTCCTATCGTGTCTGGGCAGAATTGCAGACACTTTCAAATTCAACCCTAATTCACGGCTTTTTTTTCAACAGTGACCTGTACTTGTTAAGTAATTCTGCAGATCTCCTACTCTTGATATCATTAATGCCAACGTGTACAACTATATCACCTTTTGTGCCCATAAAATATGATATCCGCTCTACAACGTTATCAACATTTGCCCCTGGCAGACATATCCTGGTCCTGTTCCACCTATCCTTTTTACAAAGCATGTTCCCCGCTTCCCTGACAATAGTCACCAAAAACTACTAGTTCCTGTGGGACCAGCGCATTCTGCCTTGAGGGTTGGGGCTGTGTTGCGTGATGACCAAGTGCAAGCTCTGGCGTTGATGTGGGCAGCTGAGAGCTTGATGGGCCCCTCAATTTAGTTCCTTCGAGGGCATCCACCCTGTCCTTCAAGCTCTCATATAGGCTCAAAACAACGCTGAGTTGATGCCTGATTTCCTTACACTCCTTGCATCGCGCACACACAAAGGCATCCCCCATGGCAATATCATGTCCCGTACATAAATGCTCCATAAACATCATGCAAGCAGTGCATTTTAAAAGGCTGTGATTCAGAAGGCAACTGCCCTCCTCAGTTCTCCTCTGAGCCACAGTACTTCCATTAGCTTGAGCCTTTTGCTTTGCTGCTCTGGTCTAAGTCATGATTTCTATTAATTTCAATTTCAGTTCAAAATTATAGCCCTAAACTTGTATCCCAACACAGTTATAACGCTTTATATATTTTTCAGTGTCAAGTATTAATTATCTACGAGTTCCCTTTATATAACTTCCGTATCAGTTATGTGTTAATTAATTATGTTACGTTTGTAATCTAAGTCGTGTGTGGTATATTATTGGAGGAATGGGGGTTAGGATTTGGGTTGAGCCATGTCATTTAATAGCAGTGGGTAAAGCTCGGGGAAGCTGCTATCTCCATTTTTGTTTGACTATGTACTTACGGTAGATCGATATACATGTACTCTTATTTTTAGGCGCGTTAGTAGCATGTATGCTTGAAGCGTCTATTGTTTCCATCACGTCTGTCTGTCGGCCTGTAATAACTCAACTCCCACTGAATGATTTTTAAGAAATTATTTTTATATTTAGTTCTTCCAGAAAGATTTATGGAGCTATCCTGAATTTCATTAAAATCGGACCAGTAGAAATCCCGAAATTATTCTTTAATTTTTTCCCTCATACATGTCATACATGTCACATTGCTATTCATTTAATGTATATTGCACCTGAAGCACTGGATATTATGTTTTGCAGGGTGCAAAACATAATATCCTGATTAAGTAATGAATGGGCAATATAGCGTATGCGAAGAAACGAAATGCTCTTAGGTTCGCACATACAAGTCGTTGCTTTTTTTGTTCGTTTTTTGTTGTAGTAGTAGTGGCATGTGATGCAAGAAAGCAAATGTATGAGCTTATGCAGCATCAGCCAAAAAAAAAAAAAAAAAAAAAATTTTATTGAATACAAAAATTATGAATTATTGCTATTTGCATTTGCTTATTATATTAATAACAGCAGAAATGTTAAATAATTGTTATATTTCAATTATTAAAATCCGTGATAAAATAAGTAAATGTTGACAGTATGTTACGATTATTTAATTTATTAAATTTCAGAGCCTGAAATATGTTTGCATTTTGCTCGCCGTTAATTATAAATTATTACAAACACGCAGTGAATATTACGTTGCGAGGTATACGCAGTGAAGTGAAAAAAGTTACCTTTTATATATATATTTTAGTTAATCAGTTAGAAAATAATTAGTAACGATATAATTAGTTATTTACTTTTTACTTCTATTAATCACAGACAAATTCATTTAATTTATGAAATAAAAATCTAACGTGCTTTTTTTAAAATGCAACGCACTGTGTACATTCACTAACTTGTTGTTTCTCCTTCTGCCCTGTAAGTTAACATTAAAGTTGTACATTTGCTCGGTAAATTTGCGATTCAAGCAAATGAGTATTTTGTACGCTATCCGTTTCTTGTTCGTCTCAAAATCAACTTCCTTTCAGACAAACGATATTTTGTCTTAAAAGCAGTTTCACTTAGGATAGACTTCCAGTGTATCAACGCTCAGCGAACACCCTTAATCAGGATAATGCATTTCACCGTTGTTTTCTCACCTTTCAAAAAAAAAAAAAAAAGAAAAGTTCACTTAGCGGTTTAATGAAAACCTGACATTTGTTAACGTGACGAATATTAGTTCTATCAGTACAGTGGAATTCAATTTAACCACTCTGCCAACTATGCACAGCTTGCGCACTACCTGTAACAGAAGAAAAGGTTTCAGCACCGTCAATTTTTATTTAACATCTTAATTACTTCGTTGATATTTTACCTTTCGCAATACCTTATAATCCCATTAAGGATAAAATTCTTTAAGAATGCTGACTTCCTTAGCAGTCGTTCATAACAAATATAAGGAGTTGCTCCTTTTGTTTTTAGTAGATTCTTCGAATGGCAAGGAGAGTAAAGAGAAAAATAACGAACAGTAGGGTTTTCTATTTACTTTTTTTAGAAAATTTCTCCGCTTCTTCAATTATTTTTTGATGTAAGTTTTTTTTTTTTTTTTGTTTTTTTTTACACACATTTCAAAAAGTGTATTTATTTTCTGCTACAATCTGAATAAACGAAATAATTGACGGCAGAAACTTTGCTTATGCTGTTGTTGTTATAGGTATTTATACGCTTCAACAATTTAGATGATATGCGCCGTATATATATTATGTCCATAAGTTGCATGTATCTTATGGTCACTTTGCCTGTTTGCTGGAAGAAAAAACATTCTACCCTGCCCTGGGAACGACTAAAAATGTGGTTCATTCTACTGTATCGGGTTTGCCACCTCATATTTACTTCGAGATTAATAATAAACGAGAAAGATCTTATGACTGAATAAAAATTCTTCTCGTCATTGATCGAATTCTATTCAGATCTTTTCCACCCTGTGTGTGCGAAGGACGGCGATTTCATCAACTCGACCCACCGGCGAAGACCAGGAGCTATGGAGGAGGGCTGTACAAAGCAGACACAATTTACTGATGCCTCATGGCCGTAGTTACCATTACACAAATTACAAACAAATCCCCTGCCGCACTTTTCTGAAAACTTCACTGAAATTCAGTTTTTATTATAGTTAAATTTTTATCTTCGTATTTCGTTTACTTTTTTTACTGAATTTCCTGATTTACTGATGTACTGATGATTAAAAAAGTATACACTAAAAAAGTGTATACTTTTTTAATCATCATCTGCCTTCTCTGAAAATGTGCTTCATACTACTATATAGGGTACCGTCACACGATATTCATTTCGAAATTAATAATAAACAAGAAAGATCTTATAATTGAATTCAAAAGTGTCATCTTGCTGAATTAAAGCTTAAAAATTTTGATAGTGTGCCGGTACCATAGCAATCAGTTCCTATAGAAATTTTCACTCATGTTGGAAGATATACTACCAGAGATATAGTGTGTACCCTCGATAGAGCACTTCACACTTCCCCAGTTCAAAAGACAGCCAAGAGCTTCCCTAAACAAAATTTTCTTCAATGATGATTAGTGAGATTACTAGTTACGTGTCTTTTCGTTCTCTCGGAAAAAACCCGCTTGATTTTTACTTGTGGGGAGACAAAAAAATGTGGAACACAGAAGACGACTGTCAAAGTAGGGAAATTCATTTCAGTGCATTCAAAATTATTCTGAAGACGCATAGTACCCCAGGCGGTTGCATTGCCCCTGTGATTTTCATTTCATCATTGATGTGGGGAATGCATTTGGGATGAAATGGGTAGAAAATAATGAACATGAATTTGCGGAAAGATATGAACAGATTTATTGGACGGATTACTGTTTTAAATCTTCTCATCCCAACAGATCACGTCAGTGAAATTACTTTTGTGAATGAACTTATTTATTCTGTATTCCATCCTAAAATCTCATCCCTAATAGAAACCTTGGTTTTTCCAATAAATGTGCTAAAGCTGTTAAAGGTATGAAGATAGCATATTGAAAATGGCTTGAATCCAGATCTCCAGTTTCATGTTCTGCCCACGCTAATGCTGGCAATAATTCTAAAACAGTTATCAATCAGTCAGAACTCAATTTTTAACAGGCTAAGAATAGAAAATTTTCTTATTCAAATGGTAGCCGAGCATTTTGATTGGGAACATCTTATTTGATCTCCTATTGGGAGGATTTTCTGTCCATTAGTACTCCCACCTTTTTTACAACCGAATGGTTCCATTGCATTATCAACTAAGATAAAGGGGATTTGCTATAGCATCCTATTTTTCTTCTAACTCTCATATCGACGATCGTGGTAAACACACTGTCGTACCAATTTACTTCACTCAGTGCCTCCCGACAGAGGACGTTAGAAGAATCCTGAACAATTCTGATGTTAACAAAGCTCAAGATGATGATGGCATTACTCCACTTGTTCTCAAAATCTATCCTTATGAGTTTGCCCCTGTTGTAGGGTTTTAGCCGCATCAGAAACTTAAGAAGGCACGGTACTAAAAGTATTACAGTTTCTAATACCTTTCACGTTTAGGGGAGCCTCCGTAGCCAGGTGGGCAGGAGCAGCAGTGCGAAAAGGTCAGGGAGTGACCACCGCATATCCCCGGAGCAATATGACCTTAGTTGAAGGTCATATTGTTATTCGGTTCTCCTAAGAACCGAATAACAAAAAATTCACGTTTAGGGTTTCATAAAAAAGAAGGAAAATAAATAAATAATCACTCGAGGGTAGCAGAGTTGGTATAATCACCGTCCTTCTCACGCCAGATGGAAAAGAACTGAGTTCAAATTCCTTCAATGACGCGACGAATTTTTATGGGCCTTTTTCACAAAGTGGCTAAGTTATTCGGTATCTTAACCATGGTATCTCAATTCCGGCGAGATAGCATGGTTATTTCTCTAAGAAACTCGGATATTCCAGCAAATAGAAAAATCGGCAACAGAATACACGTAATTTATATATCATCATCATCACCATCAGCCATTTTCAATCCACTGCAGGATGAAGGCCACTCCAGCAACTTTCCAGTTCCTTCTGTTTTGTGCAATAGCCATCCATTTACTACTATCCGCAAACTCATGAATTCCATCTGTCCATCTCCGTTGTTGTCTTCCAGGTTTTCTTCTAGCTCCTCTTGCGTGGTACCATTCTGTTCTTTTCTTAGTCCATCTGTCATGTCTTCGAGCTGTGTCCTGCCCAAGACCATTTTAATTCTTTAGTTTTGATAAGAATGTCCTTTACTTGAGTTTGCTACCTGATCCATGTGTTTCTCTTCTTATCTAACGGTCTGATTCCCAATATAATTCGTTCCATTCTTCGCTGTGTAGTTTTCAACTTCTCTTCTATTCTTTTGGTGAGTGCCCAAGTTTCACTTCCGTAAGTCATGGTGGGGAGTATACATTGGTTCATCATTTTACGTTTCAGCCAAATTGGGTTATTGCTCCTCAGTATGTGATTATATTTCCCGAATGCTATCCATCCAAAATTTATTCTTCTCTTCACTTCCAGCCATTTATCATTATTGCAGCTAATGACTTGTTCCAGATAAGTATGTGACTCCACCTTTTCAATTACTGTTCCTTCAATCATTATATCCCTTTCTGTGGCATATTTATTCATCATTACTTTTGTTTAACCATATTTATCTTTAGTCCAAAATCCTTACTAACTCTGCATAACTCATTAAGGTTTTCCTCTAATCCTCTAATTCTCTGAAATCGTGGCTTATGACACAATGGCATCTGAAAATCGTAATTGGTTTAAGTACTCTGCGTTCACATTGACTCCTTTTTGCGACCAGTCTAATCTTCTGAAAGCTTCCTCAAGGGCAACAGTAAACAAGCTCGGAGATTTTGTGTCTATGTCGAACTCTTTCTCAATTTTAAATTTCCTACTGTCTTTGTCTATCTAATAAAAGAGATAACATTCTCATATATTTAATTGAAAATCATAATATATGCGGTATCTATGCCTTGTCTTTCCAGTGCCTGAAACGTTGCCTTATGCTATATAGAGTCAAATGCCTTTTCATAATCAACAAATGCCAGGCATAATGGTGTTTTATATTCATTTTCTTTCTCCATTAGCTGTGATATTACGTGAAGGTGATCATATTGAGAATCCTATCCTAAAGCCAGCTTGCTCTTTCAGTTGATTCTCATCAAGTATTCTTTCTAATCTGATCTGTTAGTAATGACCCTTGTGAACAACTTGTAGATGTGGGATAACAAGCTAATTGGTCTATAATTTTCAATTTCTGATTTATCTCCTTTCTTATGCAGCAAAACTATGATTGCATTATTCCACCTTTTGTAATGCATTTTGTGAAGAGTTTGCCAGTTTTAGTGTAATGTCTCTACCTCTCAATTTTAAGAACTCTACAGTAACTTCACCTTCCCCCGGGGCTTTCTGATTCATTTTCTTCAACGCCTGTTCTATGTCATCAAGAAGGATATCAGGTATGTTGTATGTGTTACTAATTTGCGATCCATCTTCCCCACTGTTGGCATCATTCCCTCGCTCCTTGTATAATTTTCCAAAGTAGTCTTCTGCTATTTGAATTATGCCTTCTCTGCTGTTTATAAGTACACCATCGCTATTCTTCAGTTTCAATATCGTTTGTCTTTCTGTATTACTGTTCATGGCTGCTGATTTAAATCCTTTGTTTTCCCTTAATGTTTGTTCTAATTTTCTTATGTCCTCTCTGAGTCTCTTTCTAATGGCTTTGCATAACTCAGTGTACTCAATTTTTCTCCTTTCCAATGTTTTTCTTTCTCTTCATTTGTCGTCTTCGATTCATCATGACAAGTGTTTCTTGACTAATTTTTTTCTTCTTTGGATTTCTTTTTACCTATAGGTTTCTTGGGCTTTATCACTTTCAGAAAGTTGTAATATTCCTCGTCGATATCTTGGTCCTGCGCAGTCTGCAGAAGCTCAAACGTGTTCTTAAATTCCTGTACATACTGCTTTTTTCTCCTCTTCTCTCATCTCAAAGACCTTTTGTATTATTTACTAGAAACAGTTTTTTTCTTTTCTTACATCTATATCAAATGTGATTCTTACCATTCTGTGATCACTTCCAATATTTGCCTTGTTCAGGACAGTAACATCATTCATGATATGTCTTCTGTTAGTGAGGTTTAAGTCGATTTCATTAGTTGTTAATCGAGTATGTTGTTATTTGGGCTCTTCCATGTCCACTTTCTGTTCACTCGTTTTTTGAAAAAAGTGTTCATTGCTGACATTCATCGAGATTTTGCAAATTCCACAAGTCTTTCACCTCTTTCATTTACCAATTCCAAAAAATTTCCTATAGTTCCTCTTTCTGCGCTGTTTTTTCTCTTTCCAACCATAGCCTTGAATTCCCCCATAATGATAGTGTAGTGAGTTTTCTGTTCATCTAGAAGGCTCTCAATTTCAGTGTACATTTCTTAAACCTCTTCATATTATATACAATATGGCTTAAGTTGCTGATGTTCCTGCAACAACCAAACATAAATAAATGCATTGCATTACTGCTTGCACCGTGGCAGATTTATCTATTGCGCATTATAGCTGCAAATAGGATTCGTTATTTGGAGCATATGTCGGTGATCTAAATACGCAGAAAGACTCAAGCGGAAATATTCCGTAAATACAGGTAGAGAGAGAAGTACACAGAAGTAAGCCGAGGTTACTTACAATAATTTTTTTTTTTTTTTTGGTAGTTGTTGGCGCATCGGCTTCTGTGGCCATAATGCACCTCCCAAGGTTTTTGCAGTACTTTGATCCAAGCCCGAGGCGGGATTCGAACCTGCGACCTTTTGTTGCCTGGCAGGCACTTTACCCACCCGGCTAGCCCGGTCGGCACTTACAATAATAGTTATGAATTTATAAACTTCCAAAAATGAATAATACCGAACTCTTTAATAATTCAGTTATTGTACTCTTTTTATTTAATCAATCTATTAGTAAATACAAATAAAGGAACTGTGCCTCTTTTATATGTATATATGTGTGTATTGTATTGTGCTAACTACTATAGAATAGAACAATAAAATATCATGAAAAATTTAAATCAATATAAGTGGCATGTCCATTGTTTATGGGCAAAGTATTTCGATGACCAGACAATTCAGTTTTAGTATTGAATGGAAATTTAGCATATGTTAATTTCAGTAAAATTGTTTCAGTAAAAATAACTTCAATGGCAGTGCCTTCACTGTCATAATCAAATGAAGCGAAATCTAAAGAAAAGCTATGGCTAATTTTATCATAACAATTAAAAAGCAAAAACTAAACGAAATAGCTATTGCTGATTTTGCTATAATTTGAATTTATTGCGATTGCTATAGCACATTCTAATGTAATTTCTGATCATCTAAAATATAATTGCACACACGCACACATACATCTTTATCTGTCTTACATCTTTCATTACTTTCATCAGTTTGACTATATGTTAGCTACAGTACGATGGGTTTACTAGAATCGTCATAAACTCACTTTTAATAATGGAATTGGACAATCAAACAACCAATTACGCAGTTTTCCAAGTGCAATCGTTTTCGTCATATTGCACTTTTGTCATTATTACGAGCATCTCACGTAGCATCAATATGCTTAATAGTTGCCAGTAGCAAATCGCGCTTCTTTTCGATTCATTCTTAGAAATGAATCTTTGGATTCATTTTTAGAAATTCTAAGGGACGATGACTAAAACTTGCTGTAGTTTGGAGATCTGGAGCTTAAGGCTCCAGACATTCAACTGCTAATCACTTGGAGTTCGAAATTCCCTTGAGGAATAATTTTTTTGTGCATTTATTATGCAGTACAGAAAACTCTAAGACAATTTAAGGTGGTGTTTAAAGTCTAAAGTTTATTCAGACTTTAGTTGTTTAAAAGAATCTAATTCACACGCTACCTATTAAAAATGTAAGTATAAAATTATCCTTATTTCATTACAAAGATTTATTAAGAAAAATAAAAAACAACTGTATTTATTACTTTTAAAAAGTTGGTTAAAATAAAAAAAAGTATATGAATACAGTGCAAGCATAATAGAAAGGTCACCTATAACATAAATAAAACAGCAGGTGCTTCTTCTGTTGTTTTATTTCTTGGCCAATGGATACTTTATTACCTGTCCTCGGCGTGTCTCTTTCTCTGCAGAACATAGTGTTCTGTGGAAGGCGCCACTGGTGGTTTCCCACATCTGCGCCATGGAACTTTGTGAAGAATTACAGAATCTCTGTAAAAGCCAGAAAAAGTGTAGTATCTGGTTTGTGACAGAGTAGTGCTATGTTCTGTTGTTCTGTCTCTGTCTGCTTGGCCGCAGGGCCTCTAGGAGAACTCAAGTTTGCTCGCCACCACCACTGGGTGGTGAGCCAGGCTGCCCATTGTACTCTGGCTGGCCTCCGCCAGGGTTTCCTGAGCTTCCTGACGGAGGCCGAGTTAAAAAAAAAAAAGGAGAGCAAGAAAAGAGGGATATAGAAGTAGAGAGGATTGAAAGGGGAATGAATTTGGGTGGATCACAGGGGAGAATTAATCTATCCTAGTTTTTGGCGAAGTAAGGGAAAGGGTGTGGGTTTAAAAGTCACAGGGGACAGGCGCCCTGTGTAATTGCCATTGGCATAGTAGTTGTAGATAGATTCCACACTGTGGTGAGTGCCAGGAATCCAGCACCTAGTTAGGTGCCAGATAGGTCCTACCCATTTCGGATTTGCAATAATTAAATCTCGCACTCCGAGGAGTGCCAGCGCCCCGCACCTTGGATGGTGCCTGCATTAAATTCTACCTATTCGGGCTAGCATGGTCCTGTCTGTGTTGTTCTGGGGGGAATGGAGAGTTATCCCACGCCGGTCTGAGTTAGTTCTTGGGCTCTGAGTTCTGCAATCTTAGCTCGCATAAGTGCAAATGTTTCCTGCGCTTAGGTGGTTAATGCCTCATAGGTATCTTCCTCGAGTAGCAGAGTGAATTCTTGATTGCAAGCGTTCCTCTGTATTGTGGTGAGGTGTCGTACTTGGGGCCCTCGTACATGAGGTGCCCCCAGGAATCCTCTTCGCCGCAGTGGCAACATGGATCATTCTCGATTCCCATGGCCGTCAGTTTTTGTTGGAAGGATCTACGCCGGTTATGATAAAGGTCACATGGAGACCGGGCGAAAACCACGGTGGAGGCTCTGGGTGAGTTGAACTTATAGATGGAAGGAATCGTTTTGTGGTGGCCCCCTTTGTTGTGGTGTCCCAGTCATGTTGCCATATGTGTTGTAGATGTTGGGTTATCCGATTTCTTTCCTGCCTGGGACCATTTGTAATGTCAAGTTCAAGATTAAAATTACAGCGTATTTCTCTTTTTTATTTCTCCGTCTTCTGCTGTCCTGTCTCCTGGGAATGTGTGTGTGTGTGTGTGTGTGTGTGTGTGTGTGTGTGTGTGTGTGTGTGTGTGTGTGTGTGTGTGTGTGTGTGTGTGTGTGCGTGCGTGCGTGCGTGCGTGCGTGCGTGCATGTTCGCTGTGGCAAGGTATGGTAACGTCGGGTCCCATTAAGGGCCCAGCGGCTAACAGGCCGGATTATCTAAGGGCTCAACAAGCTATATACCACATGACCCATATACTTTTAAATCCCTGGCTTGTCTGATACAGTGTACATATGCGGAGATGGGAGAAATCTCAGGAGCCGTTAGACCAAAATATACCTATACCTAGACATCTTTTCACAAGAACGGTCTTCTCCTCTGGCGGTGCCATCTTTCAGCAGGATAATGCGCCTTGCTACATAGCCCGGATTGTTCGAGACTGGTTCGCGGAACATGAGAAAGACTTCCAGGTATTGCCCTGGCCTCCAAATTCCCCAGACATCAATCCCATCGAGCATCTGTGGTTTGTGTTGGAACGCAACTCCGATCTGCGGCGTCTCAACCACAGACCTTACAGGAGTTAAAGGATCTGCTGGTTACGTGTTGGTACCAGATACCACAAGACATATTTAGAAATCTAGTAGCGGCCATGCCCCGCCGGATACGAGCTGTGTTGGCTGCACGTGGAGCACCAACATCGTATTAGGTAGGTGGTCATAATGTTTTGGCTCATCGGTGTATAATCTAGATATAATATATTTCATCTAGATAATAAAATCTAGATATAATGCATATCATGTAACTTATTTGGAAATAAAACAAATAGTATTGCATTACATCTACTACTCTCGTTCCATTAATGATTTCTTATCATTTTGTACTTGAACTTCAGTTTAATTTTGTTTTGTATTTTTTTTATTTGTGATCTTTTAAAATTATTTGTGATTTTAGATATAATGCCTTCCATGTAAATGATGTAGACGTGTAGTATCTTATGTAGGACGGCACCTGAACGAAAGTTCAACTCCAGCTTTGTACACTGTGATGGTTACATAGCACTGTGACAGGCCAGAAATGTGTGTAATACAGTATTATTATGTTCGTGCAGTGTGTGTGTGTGTGTGTGTTGTTTAGTTGTTTCTGGCCATTTTGTCACCAGGCAGGCGATCACCTGGAAAGCCTGCCCAGTGTCCGTATACACCACGGGGAGGTAGGCCACAACTACGCATGTACCATGGCCAACCTCAACAGTCAAGCACTGAATGTCCAAAGAGAGTTTGGAGCCATTCAAAAGAACCCCGTGCCAACAAGCCGGCAACAGCACACACACACACACACACACACACACACACACACACACACACACACACACACACACACACACACACACACACACACACATTCATTCCCAGGAGACAGGACATCAGAAGACAGAGAAATAAAAAAGATAATAGCATGAAGTAAAAAAAAAGAATAAAAAAATTAATAATAAAAAAATAAATAAATAAAAAATAAAAATAAAATAAATTAAAATAAAAAAATTAAAATCTTCATCCATGTCTTTGCCCACGTCTTTATGTAGTGCTGCCCAAAGTAGTCCACAAAGAGAAAAGGTGTACTGTCAAACAGAAGTAGTAACGTCATTCAAAAACAAGATCACAACAGGAACGAGTTCTAGATATAATTCTGTTAATGGTGTTGTTGTGTTAATGTGGTATCAGAAGTCACTGGTTGATGACGGTACCAATGAGCAGAGGAAGGATTTAGTTGTGGAGAGTCTTGATAAAGAATGAACCAGAAAAATGCAGCATCTGTTAAAATCTTCGTGTGTTCTTGAAAACCAGCAAAATTTTGGACATTACGCCATCAGGACGACAAACGAGGCAACAGGTTGTATTTTCATTTATGAAGTGTTTTCAGTTTGATTGCTTGCATTAACATTGAAAGACTTTCTGCGACTAAAAGCGGCATTGCAGAAGGTTTGAAGAGCCTGGAAATTGTTGATAGATATGAGCGTCTGCTCACATCCGGGAGACACGTTTGGTACTGTTGCCTTAAGAGCCAATCTTAGGTCCTCGTAAATGGAGCATTCAAAAAGTACGTGAGGACAGTCTTCCGGTAGCCCACATCGACAGGAGACTGTATTGGAAAGTCTGAATTGGTAGAGTTTTGCGTTAAGCGAACTATGTCCAGTTAATAGGTAGGAGGTAAACAGTGAGGGTGAAAACCATTTTCTTGTGGATAATGAAAGTAGTGCAATTACGTCGGGAACGAATTTTTTGGTGATAGCTCCTTTTTCGGTAGAATTCCATCTATTCTGCCAGGTGTTCACTAACAAATTCCAGCAACGGGTTCGTTCAGTTTTGGGATCAGCATGAGGATTGACAATGAATCCCTGAAATTCTGTAGAAATTCAGGGATACATCATTGTCCATATAAATTATTATAAATAAAAAAATATATATATTAATTTTTTTTTTTGCCAGGGTGCGCGCTAGTCCTTTTAAGTAAAATAAGGGTGCGCGACCAAAAATGTTTGGAGACCACTGCTCTAGCTGGTATATACAGAGTGTTTCAGTTAAACGTTTCAGAACTTCTAAGAGGGGTAGGGTACATCCTGACAACTCGAAATCATATAGCAATGTGGGGTCGGAAATGCTTTCCTGAAGCGGTGTTGTACACAAAAGCACCATAAAGAAAAGAGACGGTAAGTGAGAAATCGTTTTAATAATACATGAAAAGAAGCAAAAGATACATGGATTAAAGTAAGTGTTCGAAGTTTCTTCCACGGGCTACAATGCACGCCTCACATCTCCGACGCATGGACATCCGAACATTCTGGAATACTCCAGGCGAATTTCGAATTTCTTCGGCAGCTACTGCGATTCTTGCAACCAGCTCCTCAGCATTGTCAACAGGGGTGTCATAAACTAGCGATTTCATATGACCCCAGAAATAAAAATCAAGACATGATAGGTCGGGTGACCGAGCAGGCCAACGCACGGGACCACCACGTCCGATCCACTGTTGACCAAATGTGACATCCAGGTAGTTACGAACATCTCCGCTATAATGGGCAGGGGCTCCATCGTGTTGGAACCACATTGTCTGTTGCGTCGATGCAGAAATCTGTTCATCTCTCAAAAGTTGTGGCAATACTTGCTGCAGAAAGATCAAGTAGATAGGTCCGGTTAGACGACACGGTAACAGGTAAGGGCCGATGAGGTGATCTCCCATAATACCGGCCCATACATTGACCGAAAATCGAATCTGTGCTGCACGACGTCGTATTGCATGCGGGTTCTCGACCGCCCAGATATGGTCGTTATGCGTGTTGAAAATTCCTTCCCTTGTGAAGGAATTTTCACGGTCATATGAAATCGCTAGTTTATGACACCCCTGTTGACAATGCTGAGGAGCTGGTTGCAAGAATCGCAGTAGCTGCCGAAGAAATTCGAAATTCGCCTGGAGTATTCCAGAATGTTCGGATGTCCATGCGTCGGAGATGTGAGGCGTGCATTGTAGCCCGTGGAAGAAACTTCGAACACTTACTTTAATCCATGTACCTTTTGCTTCTTTTCATGTATTATTAAAACGATTTCTCACTTACGGTCTCTTTTCTTTATGGTACTTCTGTGTACAACACCGCTTCAGGAAAGCATTTCCGACCCCACATTGCTATATGATTTCGAGTTGTCAGGATGTACCCTACCCCTCTTAGAAGTTCTGAAACGTTTAACTGAAACACCCTGTATAATATACAGTTTGCATGTCGTCTAGTGGGGTCTTGTCCTCGTGGGTAGCGCAGTTGGTAGAGTCGCCGTCTTCCTCACACCGGATGGAAAAGACATGAGTGCAAATCCCGTTAATGATAAGAATTTTTATGGGTGATTTTCACAACGTGACTGAGTTAGTTGGTCTCAGGCGAGAGTAGTAAGTAGTATGGTTTTTTTTTTTTTTTTTTTTCAGATACTCGTTTTTTCGTTTAGCGAACAGGAAATCCACCACATCCACCACGGAACTTACGCAATTTACAGACGTAACATATAGGGCACAATGTGGCCTACTTAGTTACTAACGCGCCTAAAAAAACCCTATAACAACAACTAGTGGCGTCGGTTCATCCTATTTTTTGCAAACTGATTGACTGGAAGAGAATTGTCGAGGAAGAAATTTGTCGGAGAAAATAAGCCTGTTATGATGTGCTTGCAGAGTTCTTTGAGCTCTGAGGAATCATTGGGGGGGATTCCACGTTATCCCAGAAACTTGCTGAAAAGATTACCCCTGTGAACGTTGTTCTTCCTTTATCTGCGAAAGAAAGTAGGCGCTAGTTTATCGGGAAGAGTAAGGCTTAATACAGAAATGTTTTCTGTGAGGAAATAATAATCATGAAGCAGGGCTGAGGGATTTTGACTGCATATAAGGCTGCATTGATATCGACTTGCTCGATGGACATATCTTCCATTTATTCGAAGGCTTGAAGGCTGTGATTAGTGGAACTGCCTTGTTGCCTAATGAACCTGAGGAAGGATATTGAAATGTCTGTTTCGTGTTGATTAGTAGCAGAGCTTTCTTCATAACCTTTGGAAAGCTGGAGGCGCATGCGATTGATAATTTATGATTAGGAGTTTTAGTTTGAGGAGTTCTGGTAAGCGCATATATGCTGCATTTTTTGTGATGTTCAAGAAAATGTTAGGTCTTGAGGCATTTTGTTAGATATTAAAAGCAATGGGATATGTTCTAATAAGCATATTTCCGTGGGGTATTACAGACTGTTTGCTAGTACATCGATATATAGCTGGAGCCTAGTTTAAAAAAGTGACTATATATTGTATGGTTGCCGTAAGGTTTTAGGCGCATCAGAAACTTAGGCCATATTGTGCTGTATGTACTGTAATATGTCTGTTAATTGTGTTCTGTAGTCGATTTGTTATTTGCTGGACAAAAAAATTCCAGTTTCCGGAAGAAAAACCATGCCACCCTCGCCTGAGAACGATTAACTCAGCCACGTTGTGAAAGAAATCCATAAAAATTCCTCCTGTCATTGACGGGTTTCAAACTCTGATCGTTTCCAATCAGTGTGGGGAGGACGACGATTCTACCAATTGTGCTGCCCCCGAGAGCTATATATCATACATAAAGTTTCTTAGAAATAAACAGTATATACTATATAGAGTTTCTTAGAAGTTAAAAATGCAAATAATTTAAAACACCGGAAGAAAGATGATGAGGATCCTGATATATGTGTCGTTAGCCATGAAGAAAACAAACCATATGTACAGTAGGTACATGGTGGCCTCAAAGGTGTGGATAAGCTCTTAGGACGAATGTAGCAGTGAGAAACAGGCGGAATTATTTTTCCATATGCTCTAACTTTGATGCGCTACATGCAGCATCTGGGTATGGAGAACTGTCCGAGTTATAGATTGTTGCTTACCAAATTAACATATATTTTAGCCGTTTTTAAAATAAAACTTCATATATTTTCGATTATTGTTATTATTATCTTAATTATAAAGCCACATAAATGTAAAAAAATAACGAAACAGTCCGAGTGTAGTTAAATTAATAAAATGTTTGCTTCTGGACCAAGACGCATTTACAAAGACAAAGTTTTTGATGTGCAACTTTCTTACGAAATTCACAAGAAGTAAATTTAATCATTAGAACTTTATGTATCCCTTTACTAGGAAAAAGACATATATTTTAAAACTTGCAGACAAAGCGAAACCATTTATTTGAAAACTCGAAATTTGACACCAAATTTAATATTAATACAATTTAATAATAATAAAAAGAAATTATCACTTTATTTCAATAATGGAAACCCTGACACAGTCGGCAGGCTAGAAAGGTTTGTACGTATATAACAATATACCTTAAATACAAATATCTTTTATATCTAAAAAAAATTCTACACAATAGTTCATAAGCAATACATATTTGCGTCCACTGCATATAATAATACGGTAAATCCTAGGTTTTACCAATTTGCGTAGATAGAAGCCTGAAATATCAACCCATTTCACTTTATTTTGCGCTATTACCGTTCTGATACGCTAAATCCTATCATTTAATAGTCGCGTTGGTCAAAGCCGGTTTGATAATCAAATTTGGAATTCTTTTCCGTTATGACTGTATAGTATAGCAAGTACTGTATATTAAGCGCTCCGCGTATAATGAATATATTATCTAGGCGACCTTGCAGGGACAGGTTTAAAAATTGGGGGAAAAAAACAGATATGGTCAAACAGTGGAAAGCAATGACAATTTTCTGTTTCATTCACTTTTCTGATTTTTAAACCAGAGCGTGAGGGAATATATCTGCTACCCAAAAGTTCCCTGGATAACATATTCACTATAATCCGAATAAAGTGAATAAGATATTAAATCATATCTGTTTATGTTTCTGTTTCTACATTAGATTTTGTAGAGAAAGCTTTCCTTAAAATAAATAATAAATAACTTTACTTATTTTGTACGGTTTGTTTTTACAAATCACCCTCATTATTCTTTTGACAAGATTAACTTGAAATGTAAGAATTTACTATATCAGAGTGGTAAATATCGGACATAAAGAGAAAAGTGTATTGATATTTCCATTTTTATCAACGCAAACTATAAATCCTAGAATTTACCAAAACACTTTGTGAAAAAGTCCGAATTTCGGGCTTTTATCTGTGCAACTTGGTAAAGTCAGCAAGATTACCAGATTTAGGGCTTTTACGGTAACATATACAAAATTCAAATCATTGTAATAACTACATCTCTCAGTAATTAGTTGATGTAATTTTATTTTGTCTTGCCACTTTCATCTTGGTTGTCGTACATGGTATTGTATGTCCAATTGTTTTCACGTAAACGCACTACAGCTTGTGGTTTCCTATATCAGAATGATACTAAATAAATGCCACTATATTTGTTTTCATGGTTGACATCGTGTAAGTATATGCTGGTATGTGCTATTATTTGTTTTTTGTAGGCTGTAACATTACATTGTAATATTTTTCACCTAAAATATCATATTTAACTTATTAAATATTACCATCGTATATATATAAAGGAAATGTTCTGTTGAATCATTATGTTTGTCAAGGAAATCCTCAGGAAGGCACGAGTCTTGTCTCCCCATTTCTCTCCGTGGTCCTTGAATTAATATTAAGAAATGGAGTATCTATAATCTTGCTAATATTTTGATGTTTTGGTAAATGGTACTTGCACTTTGAGGGAGCAGATGGAGATTGGAGAATAAGACTATCTAGGTATCATAAATGTATGATAGGTAATATCATACACCTCATCAGCCAATATTCAAGACCCATGAAATGCTGGACGTAACTAACTGGAGCACGTGTTCAAATGCGTGAGGAATACAGGGTACGGGGACACAAGACTGTATGTACCAAATGCAGAGACCAGGGTTTCTGATATCCACAACCCTTTGCCCGATCCTCGACATCGCAACATGCGTTTTATTTTTAATCTTACCAACACCTACATGCATATGTGTTAAGCGTTAAAGTAACTAAAGCTATAATGCATCGGTATATTTTATCTGTAAATTGCATGTATTCTGAGGTCTATTTGCCTGTTTGCTGGACTCGAAACCAAAAAAATATATGCTACACTCGCATTGACAGGACTCGAAACTAGGCCTTTACCACTGTTGTGGGAGAACGTTGATTATATCCACTGTGATACAAAATCCTAAAAAAACTATTGTTTTAAAGTTAAACCCTCATCGCCACGATAGTTAATTTTAACGATAATCTTTCCTTTTATGTGTATCGTCACACGATTTTTGTAGGATTTTCACTACTCTTGGTGATGGATATAAATCAATAAGAATAGTACGTGAATAGTTGTGGTCTGCCTCTTTATGGGATGGAAGTACTGGGAAGCAGCCTTCCCGACGATTGCTGCTTCCTGATAGCAAACCACAAACGTACATTCACTCTTGGCCATTTTATAGATTTCTGTACATCATCACAGATAGCCATGGCAGAGCTTATCTAACGTTTAAGAACTGCCCTATGTGAGGCACAAGTGTCATATCAATATAATTTCTAAAGCTTTGGGGAAAAATGTTTTTCAACTTTATCTTTTTCTTTGTACTTCGTTGTTTGACATTGTGAAGACTGAATTCAGCGCTAATGGTGAATGAGCTGACAAGAATATTGTTGTGCGGATCTCAGTCGAAGTCGCTTTTGACTAGCATTATGGTACATCAGATCAGATGTTAGTCTCCGCATATAGATGGAGTTGACAAGACTGGTCATTCCTACCGCTTTATAGCTCTTCTAGTGCACTTATTTCTGCATACTTTGGGGTTGGCATGTGGAAGTCACGAGTTATGAGGATCAAACGAAAGATTATATTAAAGGTATATAGAATCCGTTCGACATTATCAGGCAATTTGCAGAAATATTTTTGCAGGAAGGAATTATATCTGTAAAATGGTAATAGATTAAAAACCTGATTAATGCAAAAAAAAAAAAAAACAAACTCTGCCAACTTCAGTTTAACTTTACTCTCAGAGGGAAAATGAATTTATTACAAAAAGAAAAAAAAAAGTTAAGTTAAGTAAAGTTGGGTTTTGGCACGCCGACCCAAGTCTTTAAAAATTGAATTGCTGTTGAAGGCGTTAATTAAAATCAAAAATAAGATATAATGAATATTTAATTTTAAATTGTTTTACCGTTGGCCTTTCACAAAAGATTCAGTTCGAGATTTTTTTTTTGTCACTTGAAAACCTTTTCGATATGGGATCTTCTTGTTTCTGTTTATTTCAAGTTTTTGTAAATTATTTATTCAGCGAACAAATTACACTTTCTCCGACACAGCATACATATGTTAAGAGGACAGGACAGCAAATTATACAGTCGAACCACCGAAAACTGGATTCAAGAACTCGGGACCTGATCCCTGCCGGATTCTTGAATTTTCTGGCTTTCGGGTGGCCATATTATAGTCCTACAAAAATTAAAAAAATATTGCATACTGCATTTATTGTACAGAGTTCTGTGAAATGAAGCCTATTTTTACCAAAAGAAACGTATGTGAAACTTTTCGCTTTCACCCGTTCCGAAATAAGGAACGTGCACAATTTCAGGATGTGATATCTGAGGTCATTCTTAGTATAAAATTTATTTAAACATGGATCCGATTCTAAACTGTTTGTAGTGGTGTTTGAATTAAAAAAAAAAAAAAAAAAAAACATGGCTATAGAGTAAAAATGCACAGACATGCCTAGTAAAATAATAGTTTATATCGGTACTTGTTTGCTTATTCTTATTTTTACTTTTATTTTTCCATTGAAAACTCCATAGCTACTTTTTTAAAATTCAAACAGCTAAACTCCACCACTGCTTGGAATCGGACTTCTGTTGATATAGTTTTTCTTTTTTTTTAACTTGGATTTGATCTCAGAAATCACATCCTGAAATTCATGCATTTCTAACGACTCATCCTATACGCACTACTATATATTGCATATTTTGAAGGGTAAAAGAAATGTATTTCAGATACTTAGTGACAAGCCTCTTTAACTACAAATTATTTTACAAAACAGATTAGCACCTACCTGCCTATTGAAAGGTGCCACAGTTCTCTGTGGTTCTTAATTTTATTTTAGTGGAATATAAGCAAATAGAAATGTATGGCAGCTGCTCTGTTTATAAACGACATTTTAAATTCTAAACATTTACTAAACATAGTTGGGGAAGGATGTTACGTGGTGTTTCCATAGAATTATACTTTTAGTAATGACCACTCTTATAACACGTGAATATTAAGATAGTTATTCATTTAGTTATTAATTTTCTGTACATTAAGGTGACGTTTCGGGAACCTTACCGGTACCCATCATCAGACCATATATTAATTGTTGTTAGTCCACCCCGTTTGCTGTTGTCTCAATCCCTGCTTACTGTGCGTTCTAGGAATATTCTGGGAATACACAGTAGGGATCGAGACATCGGCAAACAGGGATCTCCCAAAAGCATATATATGATCTGATGATGGGTTCCGGTAAGGTTCCCGAAACCTTAATGTATAGGAATTCAGTTACTAATTAAATAAACTATTTTAATATTCACGTGATATAAGAGTAGTCATTATTAAATTATAATTCTGTTTACTAAACAGTTTAGTAAATCGCTAACTCAGTCTTCATGTAAGAACCATGAAACTCAAGAAACCCAGGGTCGTCTTTTCCATCACTATACATCATTGCTCCTCGGAATTAAGAATACCTAAGGACTACGAACACCAAAACAAGACCCAGAGAAACCGAATATTATCGCTTATCATTAATGGTTTGCTAATCTTGTTCGTGAATTGCAATTAGACAATTCCATGATATAAGACAACGTATTATGGATAATGATATATCGCAATTGGAGAGTTCCATGATCTAAAACTTAGCTAATTCTTATATCATTTAGTTCTTTGAACTGCATAAAATCGGTTTACGTGTAATCAACCATGCAGTTCATGATCCTTACTCCACCAGCATTAAATTCTGTTTCCATAGCAACGTGCTAAGTTTGTGAATGAGGGCGTTTGCTAATAAACGGCAGCAGACCCAGTTAGTTGCTTGTTATTGTAAAAGACAAAGAAATTAATAAACGCAAGACGTAATGGAAAATATCCAATTATTACGAAATACTCATGCGTAAACGGATTATAAACATCCTCTTACCAAGTACGAGTGTGTGGAATCTGATTACTCTAGAGGATTAATGTTAATTTAATGAGGTTTTAAAGGAATGTGGAAGTCACGAGAGTAGCTGCACTGGCACTGAATTACTTTAATTAATTTTATCGTCATGCTAATTTATCTTTGTTTACCTACCGGCCAATAAATGCATAAAGTTGAATTTCTATACAATTTCAGTTGTTCCAATCTCTTTTAGTGGAATAATTGTAGAATGTTTTATGTTATTTTCACCTCGTTAATTTTATGAGCTTAATTCAAATTTGAATTTGGTATTGCCTAGCACTCACAAATTTAGAGAACGATGCAGATCATGCTTATTGCAATTTTTAATGAAATTTCAACAAACATTACAATAAATAAATGGTATAAATATAGTAATTTGTTTTCGTTTTCTTTTTTTTTTCTTTTGTTTTTGTCATGATCAGGAGTCTCTGTCCGATCAATGTCCGACAGTAGTCTGCAAGAATACTGCTAGACAATTGCTGGACATTCCATTGTTGAGCTTTCCATTTCCTTTGTAACGTTTTTCCATGGTAACAATATCGTGTTGAAAACTTTCACTGTGCTCACCACTATGTCCAAAGTTATCTGGAAAATGTCTAAATGGTGCAAGCAAATTTTTAGAGATACGTTGTAATCGATGTTTTGGTAGGAATTCCATTTGAAGTACCAGAGCAACCAATACCAGGAGCGAAGTCCATACGTAGCTTATCCTTAACATCTGGCAAATCGAAGCTGTTGTATTAAAACAATTTACATTAAAATAATATAAAATAAAATAGACGCGCATAATTAAAAATTGGAAGCGACCACTTAGTTTCCACTTAGTTCCAGATTTTGGAACATAACCCACTATCCCATTGAGCCTGTGGTTTCAAATGTTCTAAATACGGGCATACAACGCACACCTGCATCCAGACTGACCCCACATGCAGCCACTGCTCGGCAAAAGGCCACACTTACAGGGACTGCCCAAACAAGAGTACTGACCCAATCTGCGCAAACTGCAAGAGTCTGAAGCTACACTGCGCCCACTTGATGAGGGATAACAAGTGCCCCACCTACCTGAAAGTTAAGAGCTCGTTCCAATCCAGGCTGAATTATGGGGACGCACCTTAGGGGATACAACACTACAGAGGTAAAATTTCTGCAGATCAACGCACAGAGGGCCACGGTGGTGGCGGATCAGATTCGTATCAAGGCTGAAGAGGAGAATGTAGACGTCATGATAATACACGAGCCATACTAACACATGAAGGTAGTCAGAGGATACCCTACCCCTGGCCTACAAGATAGTACAATTTGAGGACGACACCCTAGTGGACCGCCGTCGCGGTCAGAATTCCGAATATTACCGTGAACAAAATCACACAGCTTTGCACAGTGGGCTGCATGTGCCCACCTCACCACAGCTCTGGGGGCATTTTATGTTATTGCCCTCTACTGTACATCACCTTCGCCACAAGATACCTCAATCTAGCTGCTGACACCCTTCCCAACGTTAAATTATAGTTGGTGCAGACGTGCACTGCCAGTCACCAATGTGGCATAGTCACACGGCCAGACACAGGGCACCAGAAACGGATCTAGATTGGACGAGTTCCTTGCAAATTCAACGTTGACAGTGTTAAACTAACCAAACAATCTTCCCACATTCAGTAATACTGTGGGAGACCACCATAGATGTCTCCTTGGCTTCCGGGAACATCGCTAATAATATTACCGACTGGTCCGTCCGAGAGGCCTGGACAACATCCGATCATCGAGCCATTACGTTCCAACTCAACAGATCACTGACTAGGGTACCTGCAGCTAGAAAAACCACTCATATATACGCCATTTCCAAATAAAATTGGGAACTCTTCCAAACCACCTTAAAAACGAGCATACAACAGAGACAGAGGGAGTTTGAGCGCCTCGAATTTATTTCCAGATCACCTCCAAAGAAAAGTAACAGAGATCATAACGCACACAAGCAACATCGCTATTAAAAAGAAAAATCCAACCCCTGGGGTTGTTCCCTGGTGGAACCTAGAACTGCAGCGACTCGGGAAAGAAGCACAAACCAGAAGAAAGGCCTTTCAGCAGGCCAGGCGCTCCTGGCCGGAAGTGGAGGTCGAAGAAGTCCGCCAACGCTACAAGAAACAAGGAACATTTACACAGCCCAAATCAGAAGCTGTAAACAGCAATTTTGGAAGCGCCTGGTCTTCACTACGGGAAACGAGAACCCCTGGGGAATTGTATACAAATTGACTACGAATAAACTCCCCTGAGGGGAAATCATTGCCTCAACATATTGCCTCAACGAGGCATGTCCACAGCCTAGGAGCAGACCATTTCCAATATTCTGGATGCAGTCTTTCATCACGCTATACAACCGGTGACAACGGAGCAGATCCAAGTCTGCTTAGAAAATGAAAGCTATCAAACAGCAACGACAGAACCTTGCTTCACTGTGGAGGAGCTCAACAGTGCTGCCACCCTCATCAGGGGAAATAAATGTCCGGGACCGGACCTTTTGGATCCCCAAATCATTAAAAAGACTGCAGAGTGTGCCCCGAACCTGTTGCTCAACTTTTTCGACCTCCATCTTCACTCTATCACCTTCCCGAACTCATTGAAGAAGGCAAACGTCAAACTTATTTCGAAAAATCCAACCAAGCCGCCACACCTCCCGGACTCGTACAAGACCGATCGCACTTCTCACAGTTGCGAGTAAACTAATCGAACGCCTCCTCTATGGACGAATACAGCAATATTATGACAGGGCTGGCCTGGCCTCACCCACCTAATGCAGCTTCTGGCGGGTTCGCTCAGCTGTGGACGCCTTAACGCACTTAAAAGAACAAGTAAGAAGATACACTAAGAAGTATTTCTTCGTGATTGCCGTGGACTTCGCTGAGGCGTTCGACTCACTTTAGTGGCCGAGCGTGTCTTGGCGAGGTTTCGGGTTGCTGTGATCCCAGGCAACCTCTACAGCGTCATCAAGAGCTACTTCACAAACAGATAGATCAGGATTGTTGCTTCCTATAAAACCCTCTCCAGGAATACATTTTGCGGTTGTCAACAGGGTTCGGTCCTTGGACCACTACTGTGGAACATAGCAATGGACTCCTTCCTAGCCATACACCTTCACGAGGTAAATTCACAGGCCTTTGCCAACGACCTCATACTGACAGTGTCAGCGGACTCAAGGGCACAGCTGGAGACCTTGGAAAACAGGGACCTGGCCACCCTTCAGGAATGGGAAAAGCAAAATCAACTTAGAACCCCTGCAAAGACGAACTCTATCCTGCTCAAGGAGTGCCTCAACCTCAGGCGGCCCCCACAAATCAAGATTGACCAGAAGGCAATCATATTCTCAAAGCAGTTAAAGTACATAGGAGTGATCCTAGATTCGAACCGATCATTTCAGGAGCACCTGAAATACTGGCGCACAAAGGTCTGATGGTACACCACATTGGTTTCCAGAGTCACTCGCAGAGACCGGGGCATAGACAGACGGGTGCTATGTCTTTTCTATAAAACCGTCTGCCCCCAATAGTCACGTATGCATCTGTCGCATGGTATCACAAACCACAACTGTAGTCAAGAAATTAATCATTGACTCGATTCACCGATCAATCCCTCTGACCATTACTCGAGCTTGCAGCCATTGAGCACGCATGCACTGCAAGTCCTTGCTGGCGACCTCCCACTGGACTTAGAGATCCTTCAACCGGCCTTACGCACCACCTGGACAAGCGCATCCCACAGATATGTTTTCGATTCACCACCGACATCACCAATATATGACTATGGAGAAGAAAAAGCTGCATGCTACCCTGCTACAGGTGTGGCAGAATAGATCGACTACCTCGCAAAAAGGCAAAATCACTAGAAAGTTTCTGCCCAACATTGGCCTGGTTTTTCAAAACTCCCCGCCCTGGTTCTCCCCGGGCCTACAAGTAACATACCTTCTAACAGGATATGGAGCTTTGAATGCAAAGCTATCCCTACTCGGAATACAGGAAGATCCCACCTGCACTTGTGGGGAGGCTGGAGAGCTGGCAACACCTCACGCATGATTGCCAGCTCTATGACGACCTCCGCAGTGCATTCATGTGTACATGTTAATGTAGACATGTATAGTATCTTATGTAGGACGGCACCTGAACGAAAGTTCATCTCCGTCTTTGTACACTGTGATGGTTACAGAAAGCACTGTAACAGGCCAGAAATGTGTGTAACGTTATGTTCGTGCAGTGTGTGTGTTGTTGTGTTGTTTAGTTGTTTCTGGCCGTTTTGTCACCAGGCAGGCGATCACCTGGAAAGCCTGCCCAGTGTCCGTCTACACCACGGGGAGGTAGGCCACAACTGCGCAAGAACCATGGCCAACCTCAACAGTCACGTACTGAATGTCCAAAGAGGATTTGGAGCCATTCAAAAGAACCCCGCGCCAGCAAGCCGGCAACAGCGCGCGCACGCACACACACACACGCACACACACACACACACACACACACACACACACACACGCACGCACGCACACACACACACACACACACACACTCCCAGGAGAAAGGACAGCAGAAGACGAAGAAATAAGGATGCAGTGCATTCATCACCAAAATACAGTATCTACCATACAGCCAGGAGCACCACATCTTGGACACCAGGGAGGAATATCAGGCTTTCTCCAACTATGCGCTGGCCCTGTTTACGAGACGGAGGGCTCTTATCGTAGAGAACAGCAACCGACCACTGAGACAATAAGGAAATGAACAAACTTCGAAGGACATCGTCCCACAGAAGACGCCTGGAACCCAATGGCCTTCGATGATCAAGGCACGAAACCTCGAAGTGGATCTAAAGTCGAATCAATGAGAAATTACTCTATAAAGAATAGTGACGCAAATACCACATGGATAGGAAATGACCAAGAAAGGCTCCACAAACGCTGAACAAGCGAACCTGGACCTTTTGACTGTAAAGACTGCAGAACAGACGTGAACCATCCAATGAACGATCCCGTTCCGGTCCGATCTCTGCTAAGAACAGACTAGGACCACTAGCTGCTCCGCTGCCAAACGCTATATGACGATCTGAATGGGGTACCCTAACTCTATTCATCTTTAATTCCCTATCCCCGGCATGGGGAGGAGACAGATGCTCTGTTTCCTCACCTGGGGTCTCCTCTCCGTCCCCATATTTCAGCCTCCCCCCACTCTACCTATACACCAACGTACGCCCCACACTGCAAAATCTAACTAGTGTACATACAAATTAAATTGCGTTCTCAAATTATTTTTTAATTTTAGCATTCATCCCATAATTTTTTTATTTTATATTTTTAAGCCCTAGCCACTGAAATCTCAGGAAACTAGGTGGCAGGGTCTGCCAGAAAAATATAGAGCTACTGTGTGCCTGGTCTTCCTCCACGGGGCATAGTGTTAGCAATGGTAGGTCCCATTAGGGGCCCAACGGCTAAATGGCCAGTTGAACAACGGTACACAACACTACACTTCCCAAAGCCAACACACTTTTAAATCTCTGGCCTCAACAGTGTACTGTTTCACATGACAACGTATATTACGCGGAGATGGGGGGGGGAACCCTGGTTCTGTTAGACACGAACACACTATGGGATATACTGTCCCAAAAAGCCTGGTTACCATCCCTGCCCCTGGGAATTGGCTTTCTGACGTGTAGCATTCAAATGCGCTCTCTGTGGAAATACTTTAGCAAAGAAATCATTAAAATATGTAAACAATCGCTTATCAGTAAACAGGACCCAGAGTTGATCCCTCAAAGAAATTTCATCTAATCGCTCTAAAAAAAAAAAGTAAACTGCAGCCATTATCAGTCCACTGCAGGATGAAATCCTCCTCAACGATTCATGTTGAGGGAAATGGACCTTAATCTGCCACACTGATCCAGTGCGTGTTGTCAGATCGACCGTATTTAGCAGTCAGGGGCTTGAACTCCGGTCTACTCAAAGAGCGTGTGCTACTGCACTCCCAACCATTCGGCTATGGAAACCGCCTCTCTAAATCTATAAAAATCTCTCTAAAGGAGATCTTAAATCAAAATAAATGTTACATTCTAACCTGTCTTGACAAGAAGTCTCCTACTGACCCCATGTACATAAGCTGCAGCTGCTCTCGGAAAAACCCAGATGATAAAGTCTTAGCGAAGTCTATGCCCAAAATACCAAATACCCAAAATGTGGCATGCCATCCAAATTGCAGCCACAGTTGATCTCATTATTTACAATATCTACCTTCGGTCAGAAGACATAAGTTTGTCTTCCTTTACTACATTGGTACCAACTATCTTGCCATAATAGACCAGTTGTTGTACATCAGGAAAGGTTACAATACCCATGATACAGACTGAAATGGTGTCCTTAGTGTAAAACAGCATGCTGTTCAACAGTACCAATAATTCATCAGGGAGCCTCCCAGAAATCACTTTTAGTGCTTCAGTTGACCGTACGACATGCCCTGGTTATACCTAAAAGAGAACAATATTGTGCTTTAAACATATACTTCTGCACAACAGAATTTTGTACTTTATGCACCTAAGCATCAGAAGAATGGGGACAATGGCCAGGATGGGGGACAAAGAGACATTTATATAACAAATTCAAAGGTCAGCCTTTATTTCCCTAATCCACCTTAATTATTCCTTCTGAGCTTGGAATACAATATCTTAATTTTGTTCCTTAAATTATTTTTATGTGTTCCATAAAATATATAATATTGGTGTGAACACATCATAGATGACTCTTAAAGGCAAAAAACTACGTTTGTAGTGTAAAAGGCCATCATTTTATCTGTATCTCATATTGTGCTGCCCCTTCACAACGAGTTGCCATGTAATGTTGCGATGAAAGGCCAACAAGCCTTGAAACGGTGCCGTCTGGGTGGACGTACCCAGTGAGAATAAGTAACAATAATCTTCTCTTTTAGTGAAGCGTTACTTATTCGAGGTAGTGCAATACATGACAACTCATCATGAAGGAGGCGCACAATATGAGATACAGATAAAATGATGCCCTTTTACACTACAAACCTAGTTTTTTGCCTTTAAGAATCATCATGGTGTATTCACACCAATATTATATAGATTATTTATACCCTTAAACCTATGATGCCTTGTTGCATTGAGTTTAACTTATACATTCCACAAAATATAAACCAAGGTATCTCACACCATTCTTACATATCTAAGGAAGACTTTATCTACTCTTATAACAGGTGAACTATTTAAACTAAATCTGCCCTTGAGCAACTTCTGCACAGTCATATCTGTGAAATTTGCAACTTATATAATTTGCTCCGATTTAGGAGTCTACCCAACACATCTGAGGCAAGAGCCTCAATCTGAGAACTTGACTTACCAAACATCATTATAGTAAAATCTTCAGCGTAAGCCAGATAGTGAACATTTTCTAAATGCCCATTATCAGACTTTCTAAAGACCATGTTCCAAGCAAAGGAGCCCAAACACCGAGCCCTGAGGACATCCACGCAAAATTTTGTCTTATCTGTGTAAACTTAGTCCTCACTATAATTTTCCTATCCGAAAAAGAACTCTTAAACACTGAATATGAATTATCAGAACATTGAACGAGCCTAATTCTCGTCAATATTCAACCCCCCCCCCTCCCCACCAAAGCCTGTCAAATGCTGTCTGAAGTCCACAAAATCACCTAGAATATATCGACTCGAATTCGCAGTTTTTATCACGCTGTATATAGCATCCATTGTAAACTTTCCTTTTTTGTATCCGTATTGGAACTCAGAGGATATATGTTTATATATGAAAGACTGCGTATCAGCCGTTTGATGATTATGTATTTTCATTCATAATCATCAAACGGTCTTTCATATATTTTTGCCAATACAAGTAGCAGGGCAATGGGTCGATATGAATCTGATTCAGTAGTTTCCCTTAGGACTCTTAACAATTTCAATGAAGCAACTTTCCAAACTGGGAGAAAGTATTCCAGGAAGAATTAGCATTATACATGTCCAAATATATCTCAGGCCTCATCACAAATGTTATTTTTTTACAACTTGTACTTCAATCTTATTAAAACTCGGTGATTTGCAACTTTTTTTCCTATCCATAGCTCAAACAATTTCATCACAAGTAAACATATCTTCTGTTATGCCAGATGAGTAAGCATTATTTTATTAACAAGGCGCTGATGATCAGACTGATTTTTAGTCTCCTGAGAAAACAGCTCATCAATAATCCTGCCCACAGACTCAGAGCAACCCACAGTCTGAACTGCTCCCATTCCTATAGTAGTAATAACCTCATTAAAATGACGTTTGTCGCTTATAATTTT
The DNA here is from genome assembly GCF_048544385.1 of Mastigoproctus giganteus. Taxonomy (NCBI): domain Eukaryota; kingdom Metazoa; phylum Arthropoda; class Arachnida; order Uropygi; family Thelyphonidae; genus Mastigoproctus; species Mastigoproctus giganteus. The sequence continues at coordinate 53,218,155 of NC_143576.1, read as the reverse complement.
AAAATTTGAATTCCATGGACCCCCACAACCTTGCACTCTAAAAAATTCCTTCCAGGATGACTTTTTGCGTCATTAATAGCTTTAACTTAACACCATTATAAATTTCTTTATAAACCTGTATAATATGTACATCATCTAATTTATTGTGATATTGAAATAATCTCCTAGCACAGTAACTTCTTTCCTACTGCATTTACTAAATTAATAAATAATGTTAAGTTGCTGTTCCACCAAAAAAATGGACGTGAAACCATATGCTGCTTTGTCATACTGTAATCACACGTACTAATTATTGTTATTGACTGTAATTTGCCATCTTGTTCATTGGCATATGAAGAACACCAATCTATTTCATCCACCATAGCAAAAAAATTCTCAGCAAACTTATTCCATTTAACAGATTTTAAAGTATACCTATTATTATCATAAGCACATCTTAAATTATCCAAATATTTCACTTGGACAGTCATGCATCTCTGGTCACAGGTTCTTAAATTCTCACAAACAGTCCAGTTAACAATTTTAGTTAATATAGAATTAGTGCCTAAAGTCAAATCAATAAATGACCCACCATGCACCGTGGAATATGATGTAAGATGCCCAGGCACATTTATTGCATTTAAATGAGAGGTAGAGAGGAAATCTTCCAGCTTACTTCCCCTGTCATCAGACACCTACCCTCAAAGAGGAGATTTAACATTGGAGTCCATAGCAATTATTACATCACGTGAACTCAATTTTACATTAATTTCTCAACATATCCAATATAAGATTCAATCTCATCGGAAACATACCAAGACAAAATAAATGACACCAAATTTCTCACATGTAACAATATGATCATAACATATTAAAGCTAATTTAGTAACCAATGAGATCTCTATTTCTAATTATAATAGCATTTGTGGATTAGTGCCATATGAAATAATTCTATATCTCAAGGAATAACCTCTTAGTTGACAATTAACAATATAAGGCTCTTAAATTAATGCTAATTCTACATAATTCTTCTCCATTTCCAAGTTCAGCTGTGAGGAAAATTTTTTTGCATGTTGTGAATTTAATTATAATATTTTTATGAACCTATCCATAATAAATTTTCTTGTTATAAAGCTTCAATGCTCTTGGCGCCTTCGTAGTCAGGTGGGCAGGAGCAGCAGCAGTGCGTAGCACACGCTTCTTGATTATACCGGCGTTCGAGCCCGTGACCATGGGATGCGGAAAGGTCAGGGAATGACCACCACATATCCCTGGAGCACAATTATTGTCTTTACAGGATGCTCTGCCACCGAACAGTGTCCACAGATAACATCTCTTTTACAATATGAACATAATTCATGCGTTTAAAACATTGAATTACAGAAAAAATCTCCTTGAACCTGTACGCTGAACAGGTAACAAACAGTGTGTCGTTTTCACTTAACGTTTGCCATAATAATGGCTTCTCTTCCAGAATCCAATTTCACACCACCTTATTCATTGATTTATAAATCAGTATTACCTCAGTTGAATTCACTACCTGACGTTCTGTGAACGCATAACGTCAGGTAGGGGATTGAACTGAGGAAATTAGATCGTCTTCCTTCAAATTTTAAGACCACAACTGTTTAATGAAATCCTCTTTCCTTCTCCACGTCAAAAACAGCAACTCTAGGATTATTAGGCTGAGGAACTGAATACATCAATCCTTACTCCTGAATCTTAGAACACGTATTAATTTTGGAGAGGTCCTCCTCCGTTTCTGGCTCCATTAAAATTCCTTCATCTCTTATAGTCCTAATATTTTTCACTTTAAAAATATTTAAAATTAGACGAACGACCTCAAAATCTCAGATTTAACTTCCTCACCTGTTCTATATTTTTCATTAGCAGCCTAATTAGCATGGCTTTAGAAGACTTTGTTTCATTTACATTTCCTTTAATCAGAGATGCATGTGCATTATGTTAAAACCGTTCTTCTTTCCTGCACTCTATGTTTTAATATGGAATTTTCAGTAAAAATCTCCATTGCCTTGTACTCCAAAGCATCCCATAATATAATAATTAACTTTACAGTTGCAGTGGGAACCTTATTCAATGGGATCAAAATAATTTCTCAAACGAGATCTAACCCCTCTAGCGTATTAAAAATCCACACAATCATATCTTTCATTAATACTGTCACCCCTTATGCTCTTCTTTACCACAGGACAAATTAGCTTCTTCTTTAAACTCAATTTTTTTTTCTTCTTCTCTTTTTCCTTTATAGTACTGGTGTTCTCTGAAGATTTGGGATAAATCTTATTCTGTTCTTTCTTTGTTTGAGTACTCTGTGGCATAGCAGACATGAAGGATGACTTCCCCTTAATTGGTGTTCTTGGAATACTGCCTGAAAACACTTCGATTTCAGTTAACTCATGCACCTGTAAAAGAATGAATTCATTAATTTCTTCTCTCTCTTCATCAGTCACATCTGATGTGGCTTCCAGCACCTCTTTTCAGTAAGAATTCATCTGAACTAGAGGAACTAGGAATTTTTTAATTCTAAAAATTTAATATAAATAAAACAAGAATTATTTACAATAAAAGGCTAAGATAAAATATGATCAGGGACTAAAATATATACAACTATATACACACTATAAATGAACTCAAGGATCCTGCTTAAACGGCAACCTAGCTTCAATGAAAAATTAAAATTTAATCTTAAATATGAACTAAAATCAAACTTGTCTATATATTTTCAAAATGACAAAAATCACTATAAACACCGAAACCCTGTAATCTGTATAAAATACACAAAAGCAAATGCATTGCTAATACTACTTCACAAATGCAGTCAATGCATTAAAACAGTAAAGCTACAAATGCAGCCATTACATAAAATATTATGTATTTCACAGCAAGATTTCACTCAAAGCTAAAAACTTTAAAAATACGCAGAAGTATTTGGCGGCTATTAAATCCTTAATAATCACAAATCTATACTAAACCACCGGAGCACATAAACGTGGTGATAAACGTGATAACCAATTTGAAACCATTGCTCCCTCTGTAGGTATGTCATTTTGGTAGGCATGTACTAAATTCCGAAACAAGATTTTATAGTTGTCTACTCTGTTTCTGCCCAAAAATGTTCACTATCTTTCTTGACGGATGTCTAAGCTTCCAGATACAAAAAGATTTAACATTCATTTAAAATCTTTGTCTTTCAGTAAGTCTGTGATCTATGGACCTTTTGATTTTGCATTCTGATTCGTTTAAATATTGAAATCTGTCTTCTTTTCTATCTTTAATGTCTTTAAAAACTTTGTAACTTTATGTAAAGACAGTATGTTACAGCCAACCGGGTTAGTCGGTTCGGTAAAGTGCCTACCTGGCAACCAAAAGGTCGCGGGTTCGAATCCCACCTCGGACTTGGATATTACGATTGTGCCGTACTCTCCGGTTGCACCTCGCAGCCGCGATACACGAAGGAAGTAGGAAAAAAAACTGGTTCCTTCGTGTATTGCTCACATCATACGATAAAAAAAAATGTTGTAATATGTTTTTTCGATCAATTAGTGGCTTATAGACGACATTTTTATTTCTAGGTATACAATTCATAAGTGGAAGGCAGAACTTATTTTGGCACAACTGGCTCACGCTCCCCCAAAAGCAACAGTAATTTTTATAGCTAGATTGCAAACCTGAAAGGAGCCCCATAACTCTGAAATATTTGCAGATGCGCAACTTGCAATTATCCTACTATACTTTTCTTTAAAGAGAAGCTCCATGTTCTTCTTTTTATGTGGACTACATGATCGATTGGTATAAGACTGGCGCATATTTCCATTGTGGAGTGTCATAGTTTTTAGACTTAAAAGTCATTGTGAAACTATAAATTGTGACATGCTGGTTTCAAACATGGTGACGCACAACACAGGGATTTCTACATGGCTTCCTACCTCACAGTGTGAACGAACAGGCTGCTGTTTGGACAGCCCTGATCTTCGGAACTCATTTTAATGAACATGAAACAATGCGAAACCGATGTAGTTTAGTATATTTGTGTGATATCGAATACAGCATTGTTATGAATCAAAAGTTAGACTTCATATTTTAGATTTAACTTTTCTTTAAAAATTAAAACTGTTATTGAGTTTAAACAGCAACAAAATATCTCTGAGTTCAGTTCTCGTTTGAGTGAAATTATGACTTTTAAAGTTGATAAGTTCAAATTTTAGTATGGCCAAAAAAAAAAAAATTTCACCTAAAGGTTCACTTATGCTTACGATAAATTTTTTACCTTGTCGAGCCGAAGTTTTAATCTTCTTTGATGGATACCGTTTGAAGTTTAACTTGTTTCTGAAGTTCAGTAACAGTGTCAGCAGCTATCTTTTTTCCTTTTGGTTTAACTTTAAATTAAAGGGAAAAAAATTCGCTTAATCTCAGTTCTCTTGTCTCTGACCCCGTCTCAATTTTCTGCCGATGTTTCTGAATCTAGTATGTGTTTTGGATCCGAAGAACAATGAAAAGCAGTTATCTGAAGAATGTGGAAAATGCGGTTCTCAGTGCTATGGCTGAAATAGTAATTTAATTTAATAATCAAAATGAAAAATGACTGAGGCGTTCTTCTCTCAAGAAAAGCAAAGCTTTAAAAGTGGTGATAAATTTTTCAAAATGGCAACCCTGAAGATTTTCTTGAAACTGCTTTATGGGATAGCAAATTATGCGAAAACTAATATAGAAAAATACATTGTTTCGAAAGTCGTCGAACCCTTGAATTTCGTGTATATCCCGTTACACTTGAGGAACAGAGCATAATTTGATTGACATGTAGACCTGTTGCGTTAGGTCGCAGTGTGTTGTAAGTAGACATCGGATTATATGCAAATGCATATTTTGACAATTGTAGTCGTTAGTGCATATAAATGAATATAACACAAATATTATATTATGAGCAATACTGTACATTCTCTAACTTGATAATTTTTTCAAATGTTCATCTCGGAACTGCGTAACAAGTCACTGCGTTGCAACTAAATTAACGTGGGATAATACTCGTATTTCACTGAGCATGGGAAGGTTTCTCTCAAATCTGAGTGGTAAACGCTTTAATTCGACTACATCAGATGAAACGATTTCATTAAAACATGCCAAAAATTAAACCTTTCACAAAACTTCGTATGGAATCGTGGATTGACAATCACGGATAAGATTTTTACTGCGGATGACATTACTGTGTTCTGTGTTGTTTGCGAAAAGAACGTTTCATGCAAGAAAGAAAAAAATTCCAGATCGAACAACATGTGAAAACAGCGATGTACATTATCGCTAAGCAAAAGAAAGCGAGGAAAAATGTCCAGAGCAGTCACTTTTAACCAGCCGTGTACTTCAAAAGAAGAGAAAAGTGATTTTTAAAAGGATTTGTATCTCTCCCTGGTAAGCAGCAGTATCCCCTGATATCCCTTGAAATATTCCCTGAAATTATGTCATAATTGAGTTCGATTGTCCTGCTTTAATTGTTTCTGAAACCCCCTCCCCTTTTCGCATATTTGTTATTACAAAGTTGACTTTTTTTTGTTGTTTGAATACTTCCTTATTCCTTTGCCCACTTACTTAGGATTTATACAGAATCTTTTACTTGTAATATTCAATTATCAACTCCATTATAATGAAGGATAGAAGTAAAATTCACAAAGTTCTACTGAGCTGCTTCTTAAAATAACCTATTTTATTAACAGAGAAGCCTTATGCTCCTAGCTTTGACATAAGTCACATGCCTTTAGTGAATATCGCGTGTGGGTATCAGTAGTTATGCCAAATATGGAAATGCGCTTGATATTTCGGCTAGTCACCAGACAGAGCCGGACACAGATTGAGAGAGATGGGGGGGGGCATTGTGATCATTCCTTTTCCATCAGGTGCCGTCCAAGTGCACGAGACGAGCACTGGAGAGTCAAATCAGATCTCAGGCTTTTGTATACTCTGGAGGATCTTCTTTCTTTAAAAACTGGGTCCTGGGAGACCCAAGAGAGGAGAGAGCCGAGAATAGGAGAGAGGAGAGGAGAGTGTTGGGAGGTGTCATTGAAGCAGTTTTGACCATAGTGCGCAAAACATGTCGTGACAGTATTTTTTGTGGTATGGTGTCTGTGTCGTCGTCGAGGTGAAGGCCACTGCCCAATTCCTCCGGATGAAGTTGCCCATGAGAGGACAGCAAGGGAGCTGAAGAGAAGAATGGGATAAGTGAGAATCCCTTTTCATAAGAGTGAAAGGATTGTGAGAAAATGACAAATGAACAGAAAATATTCCAAATTTTCATTCTAATTCTTACCCATAATGAACGATAATTTCTTCCTAAGAATATATATTTCTTCTTAATGTTATGCTTAGTATATCTTGTGTTTCTTAGTATTCTGGTAACTTAACAGATATGGCTAATGAACTGATATTTCTAATAACGCGTTTTTTATGTAAAGCACTAACAATGGCTACTTATGTGAAATTACTATAATATGGGCTCAAACGAGTGACCACTATAACTAATCATTATGTTGACTAATTCTCATAAACGTCGCATATGTTATATTAGAATGTTTATATCTTTGATCTTTTTAATCTTCTTGGATGGAAGGTGTGATGTATGTTTGTTTATTAATTTGTTATATTAAATGTTTTATTTGAAATAATTGTCTCTCTCTGCTAACTCTTCATTTACACCAGAGAAAAACCAGATGAAGAATCAAGAAAGGTTTTTGCGGTGTTAGAGATTTTAAGCTAATTTGCATAACTGACGTCTCTAATGCAACACAACGCTAATCCAAATCTCGATATTTTATTGGTGGGGTGATTCCCCTCTTTTAAACGGCGCTCCGTAGCCAGGTGGGAAGGAGCAGCAGTGCATAGCACACGCTTCTTGATTAGACTGGGGTTCGAGCCCGTCTTGATTAGACCGGGGTTCGAGCGGAAAGGTCAAGGGAATGACCACCGCATATTCCCGGAGCAATATGGCCTTAGTTGCTAATGCTCCAAACAAACAAAACAAACCTCTTTTAAAATATTCAGGATATACGAGATTATTGTCCTATTTTACCACTACACGGATATATTAAGCTAGAGGAATGTTCAGAACTTAAGTGCACTGATGGTGAAAAATATTAGGAGCACCTGAACTATTTATTTATTTATTTGTTTTTTTTTAGGAGCATTAGCAACTAAGGCCATATTGCTCCGACCTGAACTCGTTATCTTCATTTAGCAGCACACAAGGGTCCAGAGAACCCTCCAACACTGGGCGCGACAAAGTCCCAGTAACACTGGCCTTGTGGCCGATGCTATGACGTGAAAGACGAAAAACCCTCCCCCCCCTCCTACAACTGATCGAAAATCCATCCCCTTTCACTTACTGAAATAAGTTGAACAATGGAGTCTTCAAGCAATTTTTGAAAAAAAAAGTGTAAATAAAATTATTCCAAACGAATCTACCGTGAGAAAGAATTATCTTAACCTATCTATGACGACATTTTTCACGAATTTCTCAAGATATTTGAAAAACCACAAGGTCAAGGTGCTTCTTTTTAATTGAGGTCTCCAGGGTTTCTCCTATATATGCCGCTGTAACATCTGAAAAGGCATAAAGGCCGGAAAGTGTATGTAAGTATGTGTGTTGTTATGTCGAGTGTTGAGTGCCGGCACCTGGCTACTTCGCAGCCAGGGGGCAGGGAATGCCTGGTTCCCTGCCCCCTGATTCCCAACCTTGGCCACGAGGAGGCGTGCCAGGGAACCTTTTAGCTGAGACTGTTACTGGAGCTATCAGGTAAGCCTGGGAGCCCCAGAGAAAACTACATTTGGATGTCCGTCAACGAAAAGACACGTTTGTGGTCGCTACATTGCACATTTTATATATGGAAAATTGGAACGCAGGGCCAGCTCGTCTGTATTTACTTGTGTAAGGCCTTCGAAAAGATGAATTACTCTACAATAGCAAGAATTTATAATGATTCTTTGCAGTTATTATAGCCAGAATCGACCATTGCGAAAGAGTCCGCATTTTTGTTAGTGATGCTGCTTCGTATATGGTAAAAGCCGCTTGTGTGTTAAAAATGTTCTATCCAATTCTGATCCATGTTACTTGCTTGGCCCATGGTTTACGTAAGTTTTGTTAAGGGCAGGTCTTGCCTGACCAATTTGATTGGATACTATGATGTAGTCACAAAAGAACTGGATGCAGGGAATAACTTTGATATTATATATTTGGATCTTAGAAAGGCTTTTGATACTGTTGCACATGGAAGACTGCTGCACAAATTGGAGCAGTGTGGCATTGGAGGCAAATTGCTGCTATGGATAAGGGGATGGTTGAGTGGCAGAAGACAGAGAGTGGTAATCAATGGACACTGCTCAACGTGGACTAATGTTATTAGTGGAGTTCCTCAAGGTTCAGTGTTGGGTCCGTTGTTGTTTTCGGTGTTTATGAATGATATTGATGATGGGATATCAAGTTTAATGTCCAAGTTTGCAGATGATACAAAGGTTGGCAGGGTCGTTAAGGACAATACTGACGCTATGCTGCTGCAACAGGATCTGGACAGGTTGAACAGATAGGCTGAGAGGTGGCAAATGAGGTTTAACATCGACAAATGTAAAGTGCTGCATATGGGAAACAGTAACCCCAGAGCAACGTATCAACTCTGCGGTACTACACTGACAGTGGTGGAGAATGAAAAGGACCTGGGGGTAATTGTGCAGGCAGATATGAAGTTCTCTGAGCAGTGCAGACGAGCTGCAAGAGTAGCTCATGGTGTCTTGTCAATGATATACAGGAATTTTTCTAGCAGGGATAAGGAGGTGATTATTCCCTTGTATAAGGCAATGGTAAGGCCACATCGTGAGTACTGTATACAGGTCTGGAGGCCTCATTTCAAGAAGGATGTAGAGCTGCTGGAACGGGTACAGAGAAGGGCAACAAGATTAGTAAATGGAACAAAGGGTTGCTCTTACGAAGAAAGGCTTAAGTTTTGCAAATTACAAAGTCTGGAGACTAGGCACCGGCGAGGTGATCTGATAGAGGTGTATAAGGCTTTGAATGGTTTGAGCATGCTCAATGCCAATGGGATTCTTCATCTTTCTCAGAATAATCACCTCAGAGGGCATAAATTCAAATTGAGGAAGGACGGATGTCGGATAGATGTGCGGAAATTTGCCTTTGGCCAGCGGGTGGTTGGTTGGTGGAACCGACTTCCATCACTGGTTGTTGAAGTTGATAGCCTAAACAAATTTAAAGCTCAACTGGACAGGTATTTCGAACGAACGGAGGGGTGAAATGGGAGTGGGTTTTTTTTTTTTTTTTTTTGGCTGATGCTGAATAAGCTTGCTTTCTTGCATCATATGCCTCTGCTAATGCTAATGCTAATGCTAAGTTGGCAGAGGAAATTCGGGAGAATCTTGGTGAAATAAACAAACTTATTTCTAGTATTAAAAAGATTTAGTCAAAAGAGCCTTCGAGATTAGCAAACGTACAGAAATATGCTACCGCCCCTTCCTCTCCCACCTGATTATGTTCTCACAATATGGAGAACATGGTTACAAGCGGCGTCGTTTAATGCTAAAATTTTTTGATTCCGTAAAATATTTTGTTGATTCCTTGGATAGTACGCATTCAGTGATTATTGGTAGTTGTAAGGAAATACTTTCTGATTCTTTGGCTAGAAAACATTTATTGTTTATGCAGACCCATTTCATCTGGTTACGTAGCTGTATAACCGAACTTTAAACGCGAGGCCTTTAATTGAGCAGCGCAATTCGAGAGATGGAAAAAGTTGAATTGCAAATTCAACTTTATCCGTCATTTATTACTCATTTATTACAATTAATTGAACCACAAAGAAATTGTGGTTCAATTAATTGTAATAAAAATTGTAGTACATATACAGTATTAGCATTTTGGTGCATATTCTAGTGCATATTTGACCTGCTTTTAGTTGATATAATCCGATGTCTAGTTATAAGATATATGCTGGAAGTATTCACTATTTTATGGATATTTCCACTCTTAAAAAACGTTCGATCCCTACGACACATGAATTCTGAGAAAGGGAGGCATGTCCTGGGGAATTATTTCGGAGATGGTGTCGTTTAGTTCTTCAGTTGAATGTTAATTGATCACAAATGTCCACTCCTCAAGATATTTCTACAGAAAAAAAAAAATTAGGATTTTTTAGCAATCTTTAGCGATCACTTATTCTTAAAACACGGAGTTCATTGTCTGCAGTACTACTACAAATTGGTGTACAATTGCTCCATCTTGTTGTAAATAACCTCTCCGATGTTCTACATCGCCTACTTGACCTCTTATACATTTCCAATATCGCTAGGCGTTGACCATTTCTGTAAATAAAATAGGGGCAGGCAATGATCCAGCACTGAGATACGGTGCACCAAACATTGATTTCATGGAATACAACAGCGCCTTCTATGTGGGTTTTTTGTTACCAAAATTTACGTGCCAAATATTCTTATTTATATATTCCTGTCCACTTTTACAAGGTTTGAAATATCGTTCCATAAATAAAGCATCTCTCTTGTGGAATTAGCAGTATGCTCTTAAGAAATTAATGGTATTACTACGCGAATTACTTCGCATGCGCACATGTATGCTGCCATTTGTCGTTAAACTTTCACTCTTCAAACCAAATTATACGTTGTTTCCATAAGTAAAAATGGGAACAACGTACATTAGAAAACGTGCGTACATGTTTTCTATGTAGCATGGGAGATATCACACGTAAAAGGATATATATAAAATATCCTTTTACATGCGATATATAAATATATATTTCTCTCGCAAGAAATATATGATATTTATACTGTGATTCCACTGCTGTACCTGTAATTTTACAGAAATAGTATTACAGAAGTAATACTTAACCTTTGCTCTAAATTCGTTTTGCTTTTACAAAAATTAAAATTTGAGAACACATTTAGCTAACACCTTAATATTAACGCATTAACATATTTATCTTAAAATAAACTGATATGAAAAAAGAAGTTTTCCGTGATATTATTGTGGTTTCGATACTTTTCACTCATTTGGGAAGGTCTAGGTTGGAGCCCTGTCATAGATTGGATGAGTCTCTGGTCTCTTCAATCGGAGTTGTAGTTAGCTGCTGATCTGAGGCGGCGGGAGTAGGATTTTTCCTGTTTCAGGGTTTTCTGCACACACAACGTGCAAATTGGCCCGTGAACACTTATACAGACACAACACACAAAGGTGAAATATCGCTGGAGTCGCCGATGCGGCGCCGAAGATCTGACCAACAACAACAAACGAAAAAAGCAAAATTTTAGCACAGTATAACGAATAGTATGCTGGCCCACTGGGACATGGTCGAACGCAATGTTCGGGCATTTCCTGTAACGTTCAGCTCCTGACGTTGACTGAATGCAGAAATTTCAGGATGCTTCGAAACAATAGCTCGATCAGATTTCCAGTTGATTGGGAGGCTGATTCACTAATTAAAGGTTGCCTGAAACTAATTAAAACCACCGGAACGATGCAACATATCATAACTCATTGTACCATCACTTAACACATTACCAAATTGTCTAGACCATTAGATCTAGACAGACCATTATACTCAATAAATATTTCGCATCTTCTATTGCTGGGCTTTCCAGAACAAAGGAGCGAATCGTAGCGCATGCAGTTGAGGTTTGTGTTATGCAAATGACACGATATCAAAATTGGGCAGCGAAGAAACTTAATTCAAAGTTAGATGAATGCAGGCATGTCAAAAGAATATTTATTGCCTATTAGTATAGATTGTTAAACGTCATTTAGGAATACGCGGACATTATTTTACTAATTAAGCATAATCTGTGGGTAAGTAATATTTATTAGTTACAGACAGAAAGCTTTGGTAACTTAATATAATAATCTGTATAATGTTTCTCTTATGATAAAAAATTATAATTATTTGTCATTTGATGAGAGTTTATGAACGATATTTTCGTGCCGCTCTTGAATTTGTCGTGTAGAAAAAGCCCTCTTGGGTTTTAAATTTTGACAGGAAAAGATATTGAGGCTCCACCCGAAATAACTTATGGCCTGAAATGGAGAAATATATGGAGTAATATTTATTAGTTACAGACAGAAAGCTTTGTCATGAACGGTACCTTCGTTTATGCTTTAATCTTGAACGGTACCTTCGTTTATGCTTTAAAAGGTGATACTATTATTCATGTTCTATACAACAGTTTCGTACAAACGAATCTCTGATTTTACCGTATAAAATCAGAGATTCATTTGTTTGTGGATTATGGTTCCTCCGAAGACGACTGCGTTTACTCAGACGGTGAAAATTTTAATTACGGAATATATAGGATATTCTAAAATTGCATGGAACAAATGTAGGAGCATCTATAGATAAAATTAGAAACAAGAGTTCTTATAAATATAATTTCTTCATTTTTGAGATATTAAACATTAATTTTAAGTTACAAAACCGTATAATACGACCTAAGTTTAATTTGTTATTCATCTAAGCTGTTATTAGCTATTTACTGCTATTAGTTTAAGTTATTTATACCATTAAAATATAACTCTTTAAAACGTCTTTGAACAGTACAAAATATTTGTATGCCCTACCATATAAATCTTACCAAATATTCAATTACTTACTATTTAGAGTACGTACTAGCAGTATCCTTGTGTCTGCTACTTGAGTTCAGATTTATCATATTCGACTTTTTAGAACGATTTGTCGAGCCTTCCCAAATTTTATTAAATCGGACCAGAGATTTTTTTTTTCATACATATCACATAACCTGTGTCATATGTATGGCTATCCATAGATGGCGTTATCAATCATGAATTATATCGCAGTGTTACACTTGAATGTTAATTAATTAACTTATATTAACGTATATTAACTTTTTTTGTATATCTGTTTTTAGTTATTTTCTTAGAGGCATTTCAGTTTTATTCGAAGTAATGTTCCTATATGTGTGTTAAGCTCCAAACAACTAAAACCATGAGGCGTCAGTATACTGTGTCTGTAATTATTATTATTATTATTATTATCAGTTTATTAAATCAAGGTTCACCCCCTGTATATTCGACTTTTTAGAACGATTTGTCGAGCCTTCCCAAATTTCATTAATATCGTACCAGCGATTTTGTTTTTCCCTACATATCACATAATCTGTGTCATTTGAAATATACGTTATACAGTTTTATGCAAATTTTCAGATCTTTACAATATAATTATTGTATTGCAATAATTATTAAATAGATATATACATTTACTTAATTTGGCGCATTATAGCCATAGTTGCTGATGCGCCAATAAAACTCAACCAAACAAACATTTACTTAATTGTATTCACTTTGAAATAAAATAGATCTTAATAATTGAAGAGATAAATACTCAGGTTGACATATCTTTTCTTCAGCAACTAACATAACAGATTTATTTATTTTTCATTATATTATTGCATTTAATTGTTCATATCATACAAATTTCTGATAAAAACTGCTCAATTTTCACAGCAGTCCTGCTGATTTAGTCCAGATTTGGTCTATAATTTGAGTTCTGCATGTTTTATTGACTTCAAACTTTACCAGATCAATAGAGAAGGTGTTGAAGTGTTCAATGGTGTTACATGGGAACATTACTTTTACGGATTCCAAGCTAGATAGCTTCATCCTAAGTGGGGGATGGCTTTTATTTCTTGCTTTTGTTAGTGCGATGATATCTTCTATCGATGGGGCATCAATCTGGCGAGTTAGCAGCTTGGTGAGTGTTGATAGATTTATTTTGAAGATAGTGAGCTTCCAGGAGATCATACCTAGGTTGACTAGGAGAATGGATTTCGAGATGGTGAACGGGTTCCCTCCCAGACGGTATTCAACCACCGCAGAATCCAATATTCCATTGACAGAAATTTGTTACATCGAGGGGTAGATGGAGAGGACGAGATTTCTGAGGCGTATAGGAGTGAGACATCTATTAATGTATTGTCCGATCAGTTTGGTGTTGTGACAGCCTGCAAGCTCCTGGCGGATAGCCAGAAAGCAGCATAGGTCTTATTCTTTGCCTTTAGGAAGTATTCCTTGAAATTTAAGTCTTCATCCCACGTTAGTCCCAGGTCAGTATGATATGAAACTTTGGGAATTGTTACAGTTAATGTCACCATTAACTTTAACTTGAATGTCATTCATGACCTTCCTCTTCGTGATTGTCATGTGGGCTGACTTGGCATTGTTTAGTTGGAGTCCAGCTCGCTGTAGCTGTAAAAAGTCAATTAACTGTTGAATTTGCTTGGAGGTTTCATTATTAATTTCTTGTATTTCTTTGGGGTCTTTTGAAATGATAAAGAATTTTAGATTATCAGCGAAGGAACTAAAAGTTGGATTTTTTGCGAGGAATGGTTCAAGTAGGATTGCAAAGAGGGTTGTTGGCATCACCCCACCTTGAGGTACACCCCTCCTTGCATAGGTTGGTTTTTGGGGAACTCTGGGTCGGCAGTATCTGGCGCCTTAACCACTCGGCCAACCTGGCATTTAAAATATTTGTGTTTCCGCTGAAGTAAAAACTTCAGAATGCTGACATTTTGGTTAAATACTGACAATTTGGTTGAAATATTCTATTAAGATGCCTATAAGAGTAGGAATGGAGTCAGTATCGAAAGCAGATTTGATATCGAAGAAGATTATGTCCAGTTGGGCTATGTCATTCAGGGCTTTTTGTGCTGTGAAGAGAGTATCGAGGAGATTAGAGGTCGTGGACCTGTGGTGCAGGACTGTGTGGAGGTAGGATGGTTGGTGAGCAAAACAGTATTGAATAATCACTAGGTGTATGAGTTTTTCAAATATCTTGAATAATGTGCATCCTATGGAGACTGGACGGAAGTCTTGGGGTTTTCAATTTTAGGGACTGGTTTGAAATAATAAGATTTCGAGAGATTTCCGGTATGGTGCCTGTCTTTAGAATCTTCTGGAAGATTTTTTAGGAGGAGAGCCACAATGTACACAGAGCACACCTTAACTATAAAGAGTGGTATGCCGTCAGAGCCTTTAGTAGCTTTGTTGGGAAACCCATTTATCACGTCAATGAGCTGCTGCGTAGAGATAATTACACCATCCATGGCAGAGTTTTCTGGTTTACACTAGGTAGAGTTGAAATTTCAGTGGTAGCATCTTGATGATCGAAAGATATGCGAGTCCACTCCTTAAATAGCTTTTCATCCATGTTGTTGCAATTCGGGAAAATTCTCCGGTATTTGGTAATTTGGGGTAATATATATACTGTTGATGTGTTGATGTGAGAAGCGAAGGAAACGAGCTCTCTCTCTTTTCAAGGTTTCGTGGTCTGTACTGCTTCTCGATTTTACCCATTTTCTATATGCCTTTTGCTTACTTCTAAAGGCAATTTTAAAAATGCCGGCTGGAACCACATTGTCCGGAAGGAACCACAGCTGGGTTCCCTCAGTAATTCTCACTTGTTTAGATGCCCCGATCGTGGCTATGTCTCAACTGCTCAGCTAGGGTCTGGATTGCCTCTTCAACAGATAGTGATCAATCAGTGGTGGAGAAATGGTTAACTATTTCAGGTTTCAGGAATTTTGGAGAAAAAATCAGATAAGAGTGAATATCCGAATAGTAATTTATAAATTTTCTTTCCCGATAACGTTGGGATGGAGAAGGTACAGTTGATAAGTGAGTGATCTGATGAGAATGAGAAAGGGCTGGATATGTTATTGCAGTTGGTTAAGTTGTGGAATATTAGGTCTAAACTTGATCTGCTGTCGTTCGCGGTGTGATATGTCTCCTGAGGTCTGTGTATTCTTCGGTCGATTTGCTGTTTTATGGCATAAAATAGTTGCTTCCAGAGAAAAACAATCAATCAACCCTCACCTGAGACTGATTCACTCAGCCGGTGTGACAACAGCCCATAAAAATTTCCTCTCGTCGTTGACTGGATTCGAACTCTGACCTTTTTGACCCCGTGTAGGATTAACTTGTTGTTATTGAACACATACGTTATTATTCTATTGTTGTTATAATATTGTTCTTGTTATTAAGCAATAAGAGTTTTCGCCCTTGTCGCTAGTTGAAACAGATCGGAGTTCAAATCCTGTAAAAGGCTTCTAGCTTATCTCAGCCGACAGTGAGAGAAAAAGAGGGGGAAGAGTTTCCCTTTGAGAATAAAATTTGGAGCGATTCAACAAATCGTTCTAAAAGAGCCAAACGTAAAATTTCACAAAATACCATCCACTGAGAGTTGAGTTATTACGAGCAGACGGACAATGAAGTAAGAATTTCAAGGTTTTTTTAGTGGTCCGATTTTAATGAAATTGGTAGTGGCTCGACAAATCTTTTTAAAAGAGAAAAATATAAAATTTTATATTTTTCTCTTTTAATATATTTTACTAATATATTTTATATTAGTAGAGTTATTACTTGGGGAGAGGTACGATGAAGACAATAGGCACCTTACGCATATATGCTAAAGAGCCTAATAAATGAAACTGTAAAAATGAAAACATTAAGAAAATGTTGCCCTAAAACATTAAGAGATAAACTTAAAAGTGGGGGAATTAGGAAGCAGTGTAAAATACAACCTGTTAATGAGTGGTTATATAATAGAAAACTAGGAAGAACATATAGCTAGGATGAAAAACGAGAGGTGGACAAAAATATTAAAGAACTGGAGACCCACCGGCAAACGTAGTAGAGAAATATCAAGAAGAAGAAGAAGAAGACCTGTCTTAAAAAGTAGAACGCTTAATGGGGAAAAGAAGAAAGACAAAAAACAAAAAGTAGTTTGTGAACTCACTCTCGTGCACCCATTACGGAATGCTGGAGGAACGGAATGCGCGCTTGTGATCCCTCAGTTTTGTTTTTCTGAAGAGAGCAGTGTTCGATTCAAACCTGGCAATAGGTATCCGCACTATTGCATGTGGTGGGGACCTATAAACAATGCGTACAAAGCACACCGCGGAATGAAGAGGGCCAAAGCAACACTGTCCACACTTATGCATTCACTGTAAACATTAGGTCATAATGCTCAACTAAAACCACCGCCGCCACCAATAAATATTAATCTGTATTTATTGGCTAAAAATAAGATAGACATTTTAATCATCAAATTCAAATAAGGAAGGGACATAGCCCGGCAGCACAGTTTTAGGTTATTCAAACATAACTTTTAATGTTAAAAGTAACTTATTTTAGTATGGTGGGACATCAGGCGTTTGCTGTTTTTGACTACTCTTATAGGCTATTGTGTATTCATGTTTGTACTAGAATGTGTACACGGTTCTATCTGAGGGAATTCCACCTAATAGTAGATACTTGACGAGCCGTCGACCGTGCGGCCACGCATTTTCATGCTCCGCGTTTAGTGCTAAAAATATAGTGTTAATAACTGTGTACCATGATGAATCCAATACCACAAGACTCCGTTTAGTATTTGCCGCCCATTGATGGAGCTGTCGTAGAACTCTCCATGACAGGTAAATTTTTATTGTCATTTTTTCGTCTCATATATTGCAATCATAACTACGGTATTTCGAAGTTAGCCCAACTGTGTAAGTAGAAACCTCAACAGGTCAAGGTTGCCACACAATAGACCTGATTAATTCCCTCGATCTTTGAGTGGGTTGAATTCCCTAATGGCCTCCTCCCTAGCGCCAGCGGCCTGAAGTCTGTAATTAAATCTGCTGAAAGTCACCGTAGCAAATCACCTTGAAAGTAACTCTTCTGGGCTTAACTGAAAAGTCAGTTGAAAGCAGCATATTCAAAGTTCACTACAGTAAAATTTGTCGGAGTTCAAATATGCTAAGCCCTACCCAGAAGAACGTCATGTGCGCCGGAAAAACCACATGTAGCCAGTGTCAAAAGCCTGCGTCTCTCACTGTGCAGTGTGTCAGCTGCGCACTTAGCCTAGGGGCTTGCTGCGTAAATAATCTCTCAAAATTGTCAGCTTCTAAGAGAAAATCGTACCTGTGCCAAGCGTGCAAAACACCTGTACATAAGAAGGTACCACCAAATAGAAGGACGAAAGCGAAAGGAAAGGAAACGCAACCTAATAACTCCACTAACATAGATAAAGCGAAGCCTCTTTCGGTAACCAACGCTGGCAACAGTCTTGTAAGTCCTGCAGTCTTATACAGCTCACCGAACGCTGTAGCTGTCAATGAAATTGAATCTGCATGTGAGGTGCCACCCAGCGTCGAAGATTCTATGTATGGCGACGTACTATTAGCTCGTAAAACAGACGAGCTGATGCCGGAGAAAACACCCGGACATAATGAGAATGACAAAATAGCCGGCGAACACAGCCAACCTGCCGTGTCTACACTAATGTCTGGAATGAATTTTGATATCGGGATAGAGCCTCCCGTGAATGGGTATTACGATGCTAATGTCAAAGGCAATGTTACCGCCTCCATTAAGCCAGGTACGTTTCGAGCGCAACTCTACAGAAATCAATGCAGACGGCGGCATACTAGTGATAGTATTGTGTATGTCAGCCAACATTATAATGAAACCCTGACTGATACTGCTTCTAACAGTGGAAATACTATTGTAAGTGTAAATTTAAATGAATATAACCAAATAAATCACAGCGTGAGTCTAGATGCCCCAAGTGAAGTATCAAACTCGGCTGAGGAACCTTGCCTAGGAACAAAAGAAAAAGCGGAGTACCAACAACCAGATAATACTACATTCCTTCGCCTAGACGACCAAAAACTGGAACTCATAGCGAACGAAATAAGGCATCTAATAATCAACACTCTAGACACTCAACTAATGTCTCTAGTCAAAGCCAAATTATTAAAACTCTCTGAAGATCACGACAATCAGGGTACGATGGCGAATACCCCCAGGGTCAATTCACACACGTCATATCAACCAAGGGTGAGGTCACTTAATGGTCATGATACTAGAGGCACCCAAAACCGTCAACACTTGATGAGTTGTGTTCAATCAGTTCCAGAAGCTAGTGTTATCAACGGTATAAATCCTTCGCTAGAAATTGAAACTCAGAATTGGCAGCATTCTAATCTCTCAGTACCTCATGAGGATAAACTTAGCACAAGCAATTCATGTCATAGAACGGAGAAGTTAAGTCTCACACTTGCATCGAGTGACTGCTGTGTGAATAATATCATTTTTCCCACATTAAATAACCCTAATGCGGTAGGTCCTAAGGCCAGATATCTCTACACAAACCAACCAACTGAGTTTCAGAGAGACCACTTAACTCATATGGGAAAATGCATCGACAGATCCACAACAAATAATCCAGTGGCAAATTGCCTTAATGAAGAAGTTACTGAGTGGCCGTATCAAGAAGCTAAAACTTCATGCACCAGTCTGCCGGATTGCCCGCCAATCCAGAATGCTACACACTGTCTCAGTAGCCTTATGCCGAATAGACTGAATAACAAATCATATGGGAACAGAAATGAAATTTTCTTCAAAAGAAAAGTTGTTCAAAGACCTCCCGTCCCCTCCTACACATCTAGTCGTAGCGGGTACAGCCCAAACAACTCCATCCTGGCAGCTGGTACACAATACCCTACCAATAACAATTACGGTAGATTGTCAGGTGCATCATTCTCCTCTCGAATAAAACCCATGATCACAAGACCCATCCAACAATCTAAAGCAATCTTTGTTTCCCGAGTCGACCCTCAGACTACTCCAGACCAAATTGTGTCTGAATGCCTACGACTCATGAACATAACTGTAAGAGTCACCCTACTGAAGAGGGCAGCCACATATGCGTCCTTCAAAATTGAGTGTGATGAAAAAGATATTAATAATGTTGCTGCCACTTCCTTCTGGCCAGTGGGAGCTCTCATCAGACCTTTTTATCACAACGGCCAGCAGAGATTAAAACTACCTCGCTATGTATATCCCAGTAAGCCAACCACAAACTCACAAGTATGACGCCAAAGGAAGGAAACCAGTCCATCGCAGAATATATGTACCCCGTCAGTTACACAGGATACTGAACCGCTACCGGATCGCCATTCAGATGTCAATCGAATTTCTACAATAGTCACTACCCGACACATGATACAAAGTAAGACTATACCCCGTAGAAGACCTACTAGGACACAGATAAAACCATTATCCATGGGGAAGATTTTTTATCAGAATGTTAGGAGCATACGAAACAAGTTGGACACATTGGAACAAATGCTCTTGTCACGGTCTGCTGATGTTATCTGTCTTACAGAGACCTGGCTCCAGCCACACCAAGAGTCTCTGGTCGCTGCTGACGCTGCTGGATACAATGCCTACTTCAAATCCAGATCTGTAGCGAGGGGTGGAGGAGTAGCCCTGTTTGTACGTGACATAGCACTTCAAATAATCTCGGTCGCCTACTCAGATTCAGAGTTTTATGAGGCATTACTCGTCACTCTAAAAGTCCACTCAGCACTCTTGGATATAGCAGTCATTTACATTCCACCTGTCCCTAGTCTAGAAATGATAAATAATGTAGTAGACTGGCTTCTCAACAAATTACATGTGTCAGCCACCCATATAGTATGTGGAGATTTCAACCTTCCACCACAGCTCAATAACCTACTGGACACCGTGTTAAATAAACTACAGCCATGCTCCATCTCTCTTATTAATGGCCAACCTACAAGAGGTGAAAATAGACTCGACCTAATTCTGTCTTCTGGTAAATGTATAATTGATGTACCCCCCGAAATGTTCTTTCCATCCGATCATAGCCCAATTGCAATGCTCATAATGCTACCGTATGTGGACTTCAATGTCAAAGAAAAAATTAAGAGCCAGCTTGTCACTTCGCCAGCCTTTCTGGACCCAAATAAATGCTTATTTGCTGCCAGCTGTATCCCGTGGGAATGTCTACTTAAATGTGATGCCTTATTTGCAACAACTCTCTTAACAAGTTGGATCAACTCTATTACAGAATTTGCGGCTTCCAAAGTAGTAAGGATGTCATCAAAATCTAAAACCTGGTGGAACTCTAGCCTATCTACATTGTTTAAACTAAAGCAAACTCTGCACAGAAAATGGAAACTGTCTAATGACACACAAGATAGAATTAACTACTCGAGGGCCAGAGCAATATTTAATAGGGAAAAATCTAAAGCAATCAACCGCTACATAAAAGACACACTTGACAGAGGAAAGCTACCTCGTTGCACACATAAAAGTGACACAAATCAGAGGCTTGACAAAGAAGCGTGGATGGACCACATCAGCAGATTCTCCAGCATATATCCTGAGTCTCAAGTCAGGGAGTTTGAGTGGGATCAATTAGTTGACAATGAGATGGAGTCTATTCCTATCACTAAAGAAGCACTAATACAGAGTATTAACTCCCTCAGGCTAACTAACACAGCTGGAGTTGATGGAGTCCCCCACTTCATGGTAAAGTGTCTTAGTCCTTACCTAATTGAACCACTCCAAGCAATTTATAGCTCTGTCCTTGCTTGCCGAGTTTTCCCTGAGAGCTGGAATAAGTACGCTGTAATTCCAATGCCAAAAATTACAAAGCCTAACCTTGTGGAGCACTATAGGCCAATATCTACTGCATCTACCCTGTTAAAAGTACTGGAGAAAGCTCTGTTGCCAAAGTTGTCGAATCAGATACTAGCTGGGCAGCCTCAACAAATTCATTATTCAATGACTGCAAGATCAACAATAACTAACCTCCTCACAGTTCAGGCCACGATACTAAATGCTTTCCAAGCCAGAAAGGAAATTGCAATAATTTATGCCGATATAAAAGCAGCATTCGATAGTCTGGATGTACATGCCTTACTTCATCTTCTCCAACACGCCTTCAAAATAAAAGGAAATTTGCTGAAGTTCCTACAGGCCCTACTTACTTGTCGGTCCATTTATTACCGCACAGATAATCAGATCCTCCAACGCCAACTCCATGCAGGAGTTCCACAGGGTGGAGTTTTATCAGGACTCCTCTTTACTGCCATGATGATCCCGTTCTGCAACGGTAGGGATGATGTATGCACTTATGCAGATGATATTAAGATCCTAACACCTATCCAACCGTCCATGAACAATAGGGCATTATGTGAGCAGATTAATTATAAGCTTCTGAACTTATTCGTGTACTTGGACAAATTTGGCTTGGTCCTAAATCCGCAGAAGACCGTAATCATGGTGTACTCGCTCAAAAAATCGCCTACGCTCGTACACCCGAAACTTCATGGCAAACCTATCCCAGTTGTTGAGACGCATAGAGATCTCGGAGTAACATTTGATACGAAACTCACGTTCAACTCTCATATTGACCTGACTGTAAAGAAAATGAACTACTTACGTTGGGCAACAAAACAGCACCTCTTGCACGTGAAACAGACTGCAACAACCGCACGATATTTAAGAACCACAGTGTATTCGGCCATTTTGTATGGCGCTGAATTGTGGGCGTCAGCCACCCCTACCCACATTAGGAGAATATATGCAAGTGAATTCTGGCTGCTGAAGTGGGCAAACCATAAGCACCACCTCCCACAACAGTTAAGGACCACGAAGCTCTCTGAACAGCTTAAACTGCAGCGTTTACCAGACATCATTGCTGGAAACGATTAATAACCACAATCAAAATGATGACTGGCACGATATCATCACCATGCTTCTGGCAGCTTTGTGAGTGGCACATCCCGCCATCTGCATTAAGAGGTACAAAATCCTTGAGAATGAAGACCAACAGACTGAAGATGGCCGACAGGTTTATACCCGCCAGTGCGTTAGAATCAATTCAGTGCCTAACACATATCGGAATTGACCTACTAAGGCTCATAGAAGACCCTAAATATAGGAAACAAACCGCAGTGTGGCTCGCTGAGGCTACTGTTGCCTAGTAGTTGTGTGAATTTCTGTCAAGGACTGTGTACGCAATTGAATAATGTATATCTCGCACAAGTTGATCAGTGCGGGAATTTGTCGCTTACCAATGTACGCATATATTTTAAATTTGGTAGGACAAATAAAGATTTATTTATTTATTTATTTATTTATTTATACTGTATTGCTCAAAATTAAACTATTCTAATCATATTTCAAGAATATATAAGAGTATCACTTTTGAGTAAGTTCACAATGTTTGAATGCCTTTTTTAGTAATTTTAACTGATTTGTGTGATGACTTTAGGATAAATATATATATATATATATATACAGCGCATACGCTGAAAAAATATAGAGAATCACAGCATGTGCAAACGATGTTTGTATAAACATGATGACAACACGTACTTCATGTTGTAAGTGAAACTAAGTTCTGGTCGATTTAAAAAAGTTCCAAAGCAATCCTAGAGTGAGCAGTTACTTTGGCTTTATTGAAGCATGGCGTGTCAGAAGCCAACTACGGTAAGCTTGTAGCAACAGTCGGTTTACTTTTCAGCAACCGATAGATGTGTTTCGCACACCTGGGATGTATCGATAAAATCAAGGTAGCGATGAGTTATTGCAGAATGATCTTTTTAAGTGTCACAGGACAGTCCGAACGAGCTGCTGTACGTCTTCCTCTGGTGTTCCAGATGGGCTTGATGGAATTCAGATAGGGAAGCAGGCAGACTAATTCATACAGATGATACCCTCTCATACTGTTAACCAAATGTGGTTTAATGTGTTACGCGTTGTCGTCCATTATAACAAACTCTACGCCTACAGCACAGGGAAGAACCATAGGAACAGATCTTATCTGTGTATGCGTGCAGTCCCATCCATGATGATATGCAGGTCTGTACAATCACAGAGACAAAGGGTTGTTTAAGATTTCTCTTTCACGCAGTCCAGTTACGATGTTCGAGTGCCCGAAATCGCATAAGATCGATTTCGTTAAGCTGGGTAGCCTTCAAGAATCGATTGCAACGGGCACAGGAGAGAGAGAGAGAGAGAGAGAGAGAGAGAGAGAGAGAGAGAGAGAGAGAGAGAGAGAGAGAGAGAGAGAGTGTCATAATCTCACTGATAGGTTCGTACCTTACGAAACTTTGCAGGATTTCCAAGCAAGTGGGTTCTATATCAAGGACACGTTCTCGGCAGAAACAAAACATATAGAAATAAAATTTTGGATCAGGTAGTACCCGCATTTTAAGTGAAAATTCTTCTGTAAAGATTAGTTTGACAGTATTATAGTTAGCAAAATGCCATCTTGCAATCCACCGGAGTGGTGTGTTACGGAGGAGAGAGTGTCAAGATGGCGATGAACCGCTAGTTTTCATGACGGACAACTTCCAGGTCAGAATGCATTGAAACAATTGGTATAGAAATATTATCAAGGACAGAGTTGATAGCAGCAGCAGTAGGGGATATTCAGCGAGTAAATTCACCATTAGAAAGACACAATATGGCCCTAGCAGCCTATGTGTCGTTAAACCCAACAACAACAACAATAGCGAGTAAATCATACACTGATTTTCTTGGATTAATTTGTTGGCCGAATTATAGATAATTAGTGATCTAAATTAGAGTTGAAAGAAGTTGAGATGAAAGAAGATACTTGTTGACATTAGACTTAAATTTCTCTAGATTGTAATTTTTAGGAAATATATCCGAAGGGAGGTTATTCCAGAAAATGGAAGATGAAGGGATAATAAAGAAGAAGAAGAAAAGCTGAATTGCTTGACTGATTTGTGCTGGATTATCAGGGACCTATGCCAGTATTTTCAGATCATCAGCGTGGCTAGTTAAGTGTTGACAAGGGGCTGTTCGACGGTGAAGAAAAGTCCATCCAGTACATATATATCTCCAGTCTCCACGCGAAGGTATGCGTTTACTGTGGAACTCATGCAGTATATGGTGCAATACACTGTGCAGCGATAAGCTAATTGATTTTACCCGTGTATTTGTAAGTTGCTTGGTTGTTTATGTTAAGAGTTCTTTGGTGCACGGAGTGTGCAAATCGTAATGCGCCGGTTAATATGGTGTGATATAGAGCATGTCTATTTGTAATGTGTTCATTCTTATTAATAGTTTGTTGTGGCTGTCAATTTCATCATTTATCGTCATAGCCTTGTATGTTTTACACGATTATATCAGAGTAATAGTATTCACCTTAGTATCAAGAGTGTATTTTATCTTATTATTATTTTATTAAAATAATAAAATAATAGCTTATTATTATCTTATTAAAATTTTATCTTATTATTATTGAGGTCTTCATTTTTCTGTATTAGTCTAATTGTTGGGTACGCGAATTCAAATTAAGCAGTTTATTATTCTTGAAAAGTCAAGAATAATAAACTTCTATTGATAATAGGCCCATTTACATCGGAGAAGGGTGTTATGTTTCACCATTGCACGATTTCCATTAATTCTTTCCCAAAATATCCTCGTCACTTTGTTTACGGCCAGTATTTCAGAGGCCTCTTGAAGTGATGGATAGTACTGCGTTTCAAATTTTACTTTATCGTAGCTTAGTGAGGTTAACTGTTTCTGCTTCACGTATCATCCCTATCAGGTGTGCATTTCCGTCGATGTTATGATATCAAGTGACTGTTCAACTTCTTAATACAGAGATATACAACTCTAAAAATTATACATAAATCCTGCGAAGACAAATCCAGGATGTTTTTCTTATGAAAACCCCAAACATGAAAGGTATTCGAACCGATAGTACTTAGTACCGTATATGGATTGAATATTGAGATGAAAGAAGATACTTGTT
This sequence comes from Mastigoproctus giganteus, assembly GCF_048544385.1. Classification (NCBI taxonomy): domain Eukaryota; kingdom Metazoa; phylum Arthropoda; class Arachnida; order Uropygi; family Thelyphonidae; genus Mastigoproctus; species Mastigoproctus giganteus. The sequence goes on along the minus strand of NC_143576.1, from coordinate 53,192,500 downwards.
GACATTAGACTTAAATTTCTCTAGATTGTAATTTTTAGGAAATATATCCGAAGGGAGGTTATTCCAGAAAATGGAAGATGAAGGGATAATAAAGAAGAAGAAGAAAAGCTGAATCTGTGAGTTTGAAGTATCACAGTAAAAGGATGGTGACTGGTTGTGGCACGTGTTCGAGAGAGAGAGAGAGAGAGAGAGAGAGAGAGAGAGAGAGAGAGTGAAAAGTAGAAGGGAATCACCAAGAAAGAGAAGAATGATGATATCCAGCTCAGGATCCTGAAATATCATCATTCTTCTCTTTCTTGGTGATTCCCTTCTCTCTCTCTCTCTCTCTCTCAGGGTAAGAGCCGACCGGGCTAGCCGAGTGGGTAAAGTACCTACCCGGCACCCAAAGGTCGCGGGTTCGATTCTCGCCTCGGGCTTGGATCAAAGTACTGCAAAAACCTTGGGAGGTGCAATATGGCCACAGAAGCCGATGCGCCAACAACTACCAAATCAAAAAATCAATCAATCAATCTCAGGGTAACTCGGGAATTTTTTTTTGCCTGGTGCAGTATAAGCCTCAGGCTTCCTTGCACCATATAGCTAATAATAATAATAATAAATTCCACATTAATGACCTGCTTTCATTGACTGGAAATTCTAACCGTAGTTTTGCTAATTATAGCACACTGCATTCCACCTTACCATTTCAGAAGCTTTGACCCGTACAAACAGCTTCAACTTCTCAAATATTCATTAACAATTCCTTAAATGCTGATCTCCTGGTAATTATCCAATGGGACAAAGATAACTTAGTTAATTTCAATTCTTTTAATAATATGCTTATATTCGATGGCACTGCGATTTTTAGACAAGATCACATATCTCTGTTGGGGATTACTCCGACTATTAATCTCTTTTGTCATAGGCACATCACAATTTGTGAGATTTTGTGGAATAATAATAATAATATACAAGAGGAAAAGAGTGAGAGAAAGAACTGAACCTCAGGGAACACATGTATTACTGAGTGAATTTGTTAAAAGAGAGAAAGAGGGCCATCTACTATCACCCTCAGTGAGCGGTCAGAAAGAAAACTAGTTATCCAATTATAAAAAGTCAGCAATCCATAAGATGGAAATTTATTTAGAAGAGCTTAATGCCAAACACCATCAAAAGCCTTTGAAAGCAATTGCAATTGCTTTCAAAGCAAGAGCAATTGCTTGAGTTTCACCAAACGTTTCCATTGAATTTGTCCATAGATAGGTAATATAAGGCAAAATATCACCAGTGAATCAACAGTGACTGAGTGGACCAGTGAATATCACCAGTGAATCAACAGTGAACAACAGTGACAACAGTGGAATAAGAAACAGTAAAAGGTGACACAGAACATCATTGAGCTCGGGAGCGCTGGTTTTGAAAACAAGTTGAGAAATACCATCAGGACCAAGAATTTCTTGGCATCAAGATTGTTCACAATTCTTTTGACGTCCTTTTGACGGAAAACCACAGCGGGCATTGAGTGGTATTGTATTCGAAGTGGTAGGAAGGGGTTTACTAAACTTGTCAGTACAAGAATTAGAAGAAGAGTGGGAACTCAGCAAGGCTGCTTTATCTTTATCTGAGGTGGCATTAGAACGATCAGGTTTTGACAGAGTTGGAAGTACTGATTGGCAAAAGACCAAAACTGCGGCCAAAAGACCAGAATTCGCGACAACTGTTTGGACAAGAAGCAAGTTTTCTACACTTAGTGGAGACGAGACCATCACCAAGTTATGAGCTGAGACGTCTAGAGGACCACTCACCTCGACCGTGTACTTGAAAGGTTAACTCCTGAGAAAAAGGTTGGGTGTATGGTTAGATTTACCTGGTATTCTGGTTGGTAACTGAATAATCTGTGCGAGGTCATTAATAATTGCAAAAATCTTAGTGTCTCCGTCAACCATATCTGTATGACAGAAAACTTTAGCCTATTTCATATTTGCAACACCACTAGATGGTGTTGCAAATATGAAAATCTCCAAAGAAAATTACCTCACTGTTAGGTAAGTTGGACTGAAGAAAGTCGAGCTTCAAAGAAAGGAAGTCAAAGATTTCCAAGTGATTGTGGGATTGGGAAATTGATAGAGGCATGAGATGAATTTGGCAGAATGGGGATAAAGAGATTTTAAGCCAGAGATGAACGAAAAGAGGAGATTCCAAATTAATAAAATTACCAGGTCTCTCCCAGAGAATACCAAAATGGACTTATGCACAAGTAATACCTTTTTGAAGTGAAAGGAAACTGAATAATTAGGACAACCGAGATGAGCAGTGGTTGAATCAACCGATAATTGCAATTCTGTCAGAAAAAAAGTAAGCGGGGACTTTGTAGGCTGAAAGTGGAAATGGACATCATTGAGATTGGAAGTGAGACCTCATACAAATTTGTATATATGTGAAATGAACGAGGAAGTGTTTGGGAGCTTTAGATATTTTTTCAGATAAGTTTGTTCTGTTAATATGGCTAATCATGATGTATTGAGGTTTTGGGGAGTACATGTTGTATGAAGTAATGAAAATTTTGGTTTCTTCAACTAGACTATCTAGCAGCTGGCCAAGGATAACGTCCTGCCACCTACTTTCCTGAGATTTCAGTGGCTAGGACCTAAAAATATTACGTTTGCTGGGATGAACGCTAGATTGAAAGGCCGAAATGTGAGCGAATTTAATTTGCATGATAATAACTATTTTGACCTGTAGGGTATACGCTGGCGTGCAGATATAGAGGAGAATGAAGACTGGGCGGAGAAAGGACTTGCACACGGGGTTATATCCAGGCTTACTAACAGTTCAGCCCTTGTGGGTAGCACAGTTGGTAGAATCGCCGTCCTCCTCACACCGGGTGTGAAAAGACCAGAGTCCGAGCCCTGTCGATGACGTGAGGAATTTTTATGGGCATTTTTTTCAACGTGGTCGCGAAAAAGGACAGCATGGTTTTCGGTCTCAGGGCAGCATGGTTTTTCGTCCAGCCAAACAGAAAATCGACCACAGAACGCACGCAATTTACAGACAGTATATACGGAGCAATATGATTGATACTCCTAAAAATCCTAATACACAACAACTAACAGTCCCACCATCGTGAAATGCAAGCGGAAGATTTGGTTGTCGAAGAATTACCGCACTTCACTAAAATTCGGTCCACTTCACTCAAGTATCACCTCAATATCAATTCCTTCAGCGTTTTAGCCATCTAGTTTTAGTAGCGAGCCCTAGCTTATCATACTTGAGAGGATTTCTGTGACAAGCCTTCAGGATCAGTGTCCTTGTAACGTTATCGAATTTTTAAGAATACTAAACTATTTAATATAATAAATGTGGAGTCAACCTTTATTCCAGCAGATTCCTTTAAACTCTTTGCTTCTGTATTAATTTGTGGTTAGCTACTCATGCAGCACTTATAAGACCTTGTTTTTCCTCTCAATTCTGAAAGCGAATATCTGCATGATATTGGTTTCTCTTCATTCTATAAAATTAAGAATTAAAGCCTAAATACGCTTTTAAGTTAAAAAAAATAATAAGAGTTGTCGTATCCTTTTCCCAGTACACGCAGTTCTGATTATTACATGAGTGTAACATTAATGAAGAATCTGTCATAAATAATCTTGATATTTTCTAGAAATGTTTTGTTGTAATTTGACTACCGTAAAAGAGTTGCTGGAAGATACGTGTAATATCATTAAGATAGCTTACTGATTTCGTAACTTAAATGAAAGCAGAAGTTTATCACTGTGTAATTAATAAATATCGAATTAAATAATTATGTTATTATTATCGTAAGCACCTTTGAAGCTGAAATCGAGTATCCAGTTGTTACTGAGGCATTCGAATGTGGTGAGCGAAAATCGTTTATTCGCAAATGGACATTGGTTCGAAGAGAATAAGCAAACAGCTGGATCGTTTGATCCATGCCGTAGTTCCCCCCCCCCCTTGTTGAGATCATAGCCGATACTTTTGCGGCAGGAGAATAATTTATTTTAAAGAAATACAGCACGAGCGCATTTCAATGACGTTCTCGGTGCCTGCGCGATGAGAAATGCAATCATTTATAGATAAACTGCGGTCCTACAGAACTGATCGATACAACTTGCTTTAGGTTGTTTCGATCAGCTAGTATAACATACAAGAACAGTTCGCTATTCCTACTGGAACAGCGAACTGTTCGGCAAATGCCTAATTCATTCATTTTATTCACATTGGATAATAATTCTAGAAATAAAGATATGATAATATACATAGATTTATAATTTTATACAGACGCTATGAAGAAGGTAAGTATATTGTTATTCGCAAAAACTAAATAATATTGGATGATATCCATTTTTTAGTTATACTGAAACAGAACTACTTGAGGGGGAGAATTGTTGTGCCATAGGTAATTTCATCAACTTGTGCTTGTATACCCGCATCGATAAAACAAACTATGGTGCTCGAAGGTTGTCACTTGGAAGTCTAAGGGATGACGATCAGTTAAAATGCGCAAATGTGTTTGGAAACAACTATAGTGGAAGTCATTTGCTTAGTAAAAAACTCAGCACTACTGATAATGTAGTGGAAAGGGATTACGCCACCGTTAACTGCGCATTCCTTCAATTATCTTCTAGACCAGTGATATCCAACCTTTTCTCGTCCAGGGGCCAAATTCAAAGTTATATTTGTTTTGGGGGCCACACTGAGTGATTCGAAAAATATTAGTCTGTTACATTTTCCATAACGTGTTACATGTAAAAAGAAAGTTTCTATTTTTATGTTATCGCTTTTTATTTTCAGGCTATATATGAAAAAATGCAAATTCTCAACACTTTTATGTCATTTATTTTCGCAGTCCATATACTTATTTTTGAACAATGTTTTGGCTCGAAGATCAATAATTTCAAATTGCAAGCTGGGATTGTAGTTTTCAGGCATAGAAGTGAATGGATTCTCAAACAAGCTTATGTCTTTTTCATGGGATCTTATATCAGAAAATCTAGTTTCAAACTTGTCAAAAAGTAATTGTAATAATACTTTGAGAGATTCTTTGGAAATATGTTTCTCTTTTAGCTCATCACAACATTTAAAGTGAACCAAATCGGCTTGCCCAATTTGGGATTTAAATAATAACAACTTATTCTGAAATGAATTTGATGTCACCATGCAAATTAGAGACCAATTTTCCTTTTCCTTGTTGTTTTAAATTAAGAGCATTTAAATGACTAGAAATGTCTCTAAGAATTGCAAGATTTAATTGATTTCACGTTTTCTATCAATTTCATGACGCAGTTTAAATAAACGATATAACACTTTGCCACGACTATGCCATAAGTCATCTCACTGCACTTTTTAGTTCTTTCTTCTTTGGTTTTCCTCTTTGTCCAGCACTCTAATTAATCTTTTAATTCTCTGTATTCACTGTCTTGATTGTAGCTAAAGAAAATTGTTCCTCGATAACGCTTCTCTTATGTTAAGTGTATTATCCTTAACCATTGCACCTGTCTACAAACGCTGTCTTTGGTTCTAGTTTTTATTACTGCTGCAGCTAACTGTTTTAAAGTTTTTAACCTCAATTCTTTAGTTATGTAGGCATCGGCAACTTTTTTGCGATGATTTTTAGATCTGGTTAGCTTAAACAATGTTCAACTATTCGTGCATTGTAAAAACCGACACATTCTTTTTTGCTGGCTCAAATGCACGGTTCATTGAGTCGACTTCCATATTTTCAAGGAAGTTGTGCTGAATGATCCGGAATTGATAATTTTGAGTGATAAAATTGGATAATGCAAATATGTATTGATTCTGTCCACTACCAGTATCTGAAAATAGTTAGACTTTTTCAGCGGTTGGAAGCAAAGTCTGAAACCGTTGTAGCAGTACTGTACCAATTTCACAAATTCCTCATTGTCTAGTTGCTTCTGTCCGCGAAAAACAATATGCCTTGTGAGGGGGAACTGCTTCGCACACAGTTAAATTACATAATTTTCTACTGTAATATAGTGGGGAAACATCCTCAGAAGGAATCTGAAGAACACTTTGAAGATCGAAAATTATGCTCAGAAATTTGTCATCTCTAGATGCTATTCTTTATCTCACGCTCTGTCAGCATTTGCATCCTGTTTTCTTTTTTGGTACTCTCTGTATTCAGTTTATAGTTCAACTTTATTTTTGTCACTAGCTTTGGTATAATTGATACAGACTAAATACTGATCTTTATTGGGTATAAAAAAAAGATAAGTTATACTTGGTGCAAAATATCCTGCAGTATACTTTCTCCAAAGGAATAACGGGTCTGTGATGACTAAAGTAGGATATATGGTCGAAAGCCATCCAGTGCCTCACCCTTCTTTTCATCAGGCTTCTGCAGTTCCAGTCCTCAGTCCAGACGCTGAAGAATTTGTTCCAGAAAAAACAGCTGCGCGACCCCAAAAATCAAGCTCTAGCTCTCTTTCTGTCCGAACACAATCGTGCTTCCTCGCAACGCGTTGACACAGGCAGACAACCGATATCTACCACTATTAGTAATCAACAAAAACCGAGCAATCTGTATGTGCACTGTCAAAATGATCGCTCTGAGCAATATCCTGAAGTGCCTTCCCATAATGGCTTGCCTACAAACTCCCCAGGTTTTAAGTTTGCCCGCAGAAACAACAGATGTGCAAGCATAATAGGAACAAGAAATATGCAGTCCTGTATTAAAATTAGAAACAGAAATAGTTCGACGCCTAGAAGTAGTAACATTTTTGTTAGCAGGCTAGACCCCAATACTACTTCCCAGCAGATGGACCAGCTACTATTAGAACTAGAAATTCCAGGTAGAGGGTTCAAAATAAGAACGAAATATCCCACATATTCATCATTTAGAATTGAGCTAAAGAATTGTGACCTACAACAATATCTAAATCCTGATATCTGGCCAAATGGTCTACTCGTCATGCCATTTTATGGAACTGTTGGAGGATCGGTCAACAACTCTAGTGAAAAGGTACCAACTAATTCTCAATCTGCTGAATTCTCTGCATAGCTAGAGAATAATATTCGTAATTCTCATCCTAATCCATCATATAACTTGCCACCTAATACATCTGTTTGCAAACATCCTTCTAACACAAATGTCCATCTCAGCATTTTTCTTCAAAATGTAAGAAGCATAAAAAATAAACTGTCTACGCTTATTTCATTAATGGTTGAAGAATCGCATGACATCATATGTTTAGTTGAAACGTGGATGCAGGAATCTTTACAAGATGTTTTCCTACTGCCGAAGAATCTCAGCTACACGCCATTCATGACATCAAGAATTAATCGTAGGGGGTGGTGGGACAGCAATAATTGTAAAATCCAATTTTAAAGTTTTGAACACATACAACTCTAATACTTTCATCTTTGAAGGGATTTCCCTACTAATCCAAGTTGAGGATTCTCTGCTTCAAATTTATAATATTTATATTCCGCCAGGACCTACTGATGACACCATTAATGAAGTAATAACCTGAATCACTACTGTTGTTAAGCCTCAAACTAACATCATTATAATGGGCGACTTTAACCTTCCCCTGCTCAAATATAATCTACAAATGAAGCTGCTGTCCGACTCATTTTTAGTTCTAGGAGCTAAAAAAATCAACGTCCCTGTTACAAGAGGTAATCAAGCGCTTGATCTTGTATATTCTAACTTTCCACTGCATGAAAAACTTAGTACGAACATTACATTTAAATCTGACCACAAAAGTATAGAATTGCAAGCAACAATTTGCTGTGGGAATCCTCGCCCCCCTCTGGAAATCACTAAAAGAATATCATCAATTAAATTCCTACAGAAAGAAAAGTTTTTGCAGCTCTTAAAATACTATCCATGGGATTCTCTCAAAAATATTCCTATACAGGACGCCACCTTTCTTCTTATAAAAAGGCTGAATCAACTGAAAACAGAGTCGGCATCCAAACTTGTTAGAATATCTTCTCACTCCAAACCTTGGTTCAAATCCCACCTGAAACCTTACTTTAAAAGTAAGCAAAAATATCACAGACAGTGGAAGAAATACGGCACTTCATCAGCACACATAAAATATAAAAAGAGCAGAGCATTGTTTCAACTCAAAAAAATTCAGTCATACAAAAATTATGCTATGTCCACACTAAAGCACAATAAAAGAGCACTTTCTACAAAAACAACAGCTACCTTACAGCACGATCTAGTTTCTGAATGGATAAGATGCAATATGGAAACAAACAGATCTGACATTGTCACTGAAGGTATACAAAACAGATTTATAGCATTTAATTCCTACGAACAAGCAGACAAAGTGCAACATGATGTGTCTCCGGATCAAGCCCTGCTAATTAACCAACTTGTGAACAAGAATACAGTTCAGCGTGCAGTTAACCAAATACGCCCTGATAGTGGTGAAGGTCCTGACGGCATCCCTGGTTTTATTATTAGATTGTCCAGCGTATACATTATTGATTCCTTAGTGCATATAATTTCCAGGTGCATCTGCCAGCCATTCCTTCCAAGACAGTGGAAAACTTTCAGGATTACGCTGATTCCTAAAAAAGCTTGCAGAAATAACCATCCCGGCCATTGACCAATTGCTGTTTCTTCAATAATTACTAAAATTATTGAAAAAATCATGCTCCCATATCTTCAACATGCAATCTTCGCTAATGCGCCTGTCAATATGCATTTTGGTCCTAGAGGGCGCTCCACAACAACAAGCCTAGCTGACACCATTGTACGCATCCAAACTGCGTTTCAAGATAAGGCACAATGCGATGTATTTTATTTTGACATCAAAGGTGCTTTCGACAACATAGATCTCAAAAAAGCTTTTCAAATACTAAAAAATCATTTTCTCGTTGACACAATGATTATTTCCTATCTTCAATACAGCCTAAATCTCAGACTTCTCCTCTTCCCCACTAGTACTGACAATATTCTCGTCACAACCTCAACAGGCATTCCCCAAGGAGCCGTTCTCTCCAGTACTATATTTTCAGCATCTCTTCAACCACTTCTACAAGAAAATCCAAATCTACTGGCATATGCCGGTGATTTAAAGTTATTTTTAATCTCCAAAGCCAGTGATGATATTCGCAAAGTTATCAATGATGCGAATTCACAGATTTGTGAAATCATCGAGTACCTGAAAGATCTCAATCTGAATATAAATGCAAGCAAATCTGCTCAAATTACTTATTCCCTTCAGAAACAACCCGACCACATAGAAATAAAAATTGCAGATGTCCCAATCCCAAATGTTTACGCTCACAAAGACCTTGGAGTTGTTTTTGATAAAAATCTCTCCTTTAATGCCCACTATTTATATGATGCTCAAAAAATTCAAAAAGCAAAATGGTTAATCAAACAAGAAACATCAGCGATTCAAGACAGAAAAACAGTCATTAAGCATGTTCAAAGATGCATCTTTCCCATTCTGTCCTATGCTTCCGAAATCTGGTCTGGTGCTCCTCAAGTAACCGTCAACAAATTCCTTGCCCTAGAATATTGGGTTCTTAGATGGCTCAATAGTAAGCTTCGTTTTCCCCATACAATATCCAGGCAACAGCTTTATAAAAACCTAAAAACAAAGCATCTGCAACAGATGATCAACGAGTCTGGAGTCATGCTTCTTGCAAAGTTAATCACCTCTGCATGCGATTCACCAAACTTAGCCAATATAATAGCTATCCCCAACAGGGAAAATTCAAGAAACCAGCAATTCAAATCCTCTCGAGACACTGGCACTATATGACAGATGACGTGCACGCACAGTAATAAATCTGTCCTGAAAGTATGACCTTATAGTGTTAAATATGTAACTATTACACTCTGCAAGCACTAGAGATCGAAGGGCACTTTCCCACCATACCGAATCAAATGCTCCTTCGAAGTCTATAAAGACCATAAGAACATATTTCTCAGAAGAATAATTAATGTACTTTAAAAGAGATGTTATGGCGTCCTCTGTAGAGTGCCCCTTCTTAAATCCATGCTGATCAGCAGAACACAGATGCTTATCCTCTAACATCGCAGAAATTCTGGGAGCAAGTAACCTTTCATAAACCTTACCCATGTTCGCCAAGAGAGAAATTGGTCTGTATGCTCTCGGATCAGTCCTGGGCTTACCAGGCTTATGCAATATCTTTAGCAGTGCCATCTTCCACGGTCTTGGAAAAGTACCTTCAGTGAAACATTTATTAAACAAATTTAACATGATTTGAGGAAAGTAATCATAAAACGTAATGATTACTTGATTTTCAATTAAGTCCAAACCTGGACATTTCTTAACGTTCAATTTAGCTACTGCTGCACCCAACTCCACCAAACTGAAGAGTTCGGCTTCAGCGTCACCTGCTCCTGTAAACTCAGAGTTCATCCGGCGTATCTCCGTTTGTTCAGGTGAATCATCTTGAGGAAGATCCTTAGGAAATAGTCTTCTAACAATCGTTTCCACAGTAGAAAACCAATCCAATGTCTCATCATTATTGTTCAATACAGTGTTGTATATTTCTCCACAAAGCAACTTATTACGAGAAATTTTATACACGAGACCCCAGGGATCTCTGTTACCAACTTCATTAACCAAATTTTTCCAACAAGTTCTCTTGCTCTCAGCAATAGCCTTATGAAAGGCCTTTCTTCTCTCTTTATAGGCATTTTTAAACGATTCCACATCAACACTAGAGAGATGTCTATTTCTTTGGTATACTTTCCTAGCCTGGCATACCTGAGACCTCAGAGAAGACAAAGCAGGAGTCCACCACGGCACAGACAACTTTTTAGTCCTTTTTTCCTCGTGGAGTGCACACAAGCCTGGAAAATATGATACTGTACATAGTTTACATATTCATAAGCTGTCATACCATTTAAACTCTCTCCAGGTATCGCACAATTATCACTATCGAAAACTGTAGTCAAATAATTTTTAAAATTGTTCCAGTTAACACGGTCCATAGAAAATCTAGACAGATCACTCGTAGCGAAGCTCTTTTCCCTTACTTCGAAACAGAGATCAAATGAAATTGCACGGTGATCACTATTTACTAAACCAGAATTGACTTCCCAATTCAAAATAGAATCGCACATGTGAAGAGATGTCACAGTTACCTCAATATTAGACTCTCCATTTACAGTTGAAAAGGTGAACGGCTTATTTGGAAGGTTTTGAACAACAAGATTATGAGATAATAAGAGGTCTTCAAATTGGTTCCCTCTCACATCAGTATATCCATTGTGCCAAAAATGTGATTTTGCATTAAAATCAGCAGTCACAATGAGATTATGGGATGCATATCTTAAACAAATATTTTCCAAATTATGAAGAGCTATCTGAATATTTTCCGATGGAGGACAATACAGTGACACTAGGCAGAAAGAAGAAACTTGTGAAGACACAATAATGCTTGTCATACACGCCGAGCACAAACCCGTGATTGACGTTACAACAAGGTCGTGATTAAAAATCACAATAGCGGATTTTGGAGGAACATCCACAGCTGCTACTATTCTAGTAGAAGAAGGAAAACCCATAATCTTATGAGCTGCCCCTCCCACTTGTGAGGAATAAAATGGCTCCTGTATACAAACAATATCTATACAATGCTCCAAGGCAATCACCCTTATTTCATCAGCAACTGCCCGACAGCGCTGACCATTTATTTGCAAAATTTTTAAATCTCTATGTCCTTGCAAAGCTCCAGAGGTAAAATCAGAGGAGTTATTATCCATGATTGATGCGCATGTTTGCTAATTCCACTGCTCTCATGTACTCAGGACACTTAATGTCCCTTACGGAGTGATTACAATCTCTGTTTCTTCTCTTACAATTAATACATTGTGGAGGATCCTCCTTGTGAGGGCACTCAGCGAAAACATGACCCCCATTAGCACAGTGACCACAAGAAACAGTCTTGTGTGAACATGACTGTGCACCATGTCCAAAACCCAGACATCTAAAACACTTGTTCACCACCGTGAATTTTCGAAACCTATGTGAACCGAATCCAAGGAAAATTCTTTCATTATGAAACAAGCATTTATATAATCGAGGGCTGAAACCAATGACCCAATTAGTTGCATTAGTTCCAGATCCAGAATTAAATCTGAATGTTACTTCATCTTTTACCTCATCCTGAGTAAATTCATAATCTTTAAAATTTTTATAATATAAAACCTCCAGGATTTCATCCTTTGTAAACTCCTTGGGCACCCCGTATACAAGCACTATTGGATCTGACATTTTAGGCCTCTCGATCGATATACCAACCTCCTTTAAAGCTGAAACGTTCCCTATCCTAGTTGCATCTTCTGAGTTTGTGGTTTCTAATAAAACCCCTTTATTCCTCAGGAGACGAATATTTTTAATTTTCATATTCTTATAATCCTTCTTAATTGCGTCTGCCACCGCATTCCTGACGTCTTGGCTTTAAAGCCAAAGCAGAATTCTCTGTTGGTCTAAGTATAACAATATTTTTAGGGTCCGAAATACCACGAGGACTAACCGAAGACACATGCACAACCTTATCTGCAGCTGCAACACCCATTGCGCGCCTCTCAGTAGCCTCTCTAACAATAGTATCACCATTTAAATTCTCACAAACCAAATTCTGCCTATCAGCATCAGCAAATAATCTATGAGGAGCTGCCCGTTTCTCCATTAACTGGTTAAAATGATTTGCTCGAATTTCTAGTTCAACTGATTTAGCTTTTAATCGCTCATTGTCAATCAATAAAGCTGTTGTGACTGCCTCCAAATCTGCCCACAAACTATGGATGCAATTTGAGGCCAACTTTGTTACTTTGCTTGAATCAGCTGACATTACCTCACCCAAAGCCTTTCGGATTTTGGCTACCGCTGAATACACAGCAGAAGCCTCTATGGACCCACCAAGGTCCAAACCCTCGGTAAATGACGAATCCCGAACCACATCATTTTCACTAGAACTATTTTGATTATCCGTATTAATTGTAGTAGTAATTAGATTAACATCCGTTTCTATTGATGGGGTAGACTCTTCCACCCACACCTGAGGATTTTTATCCTTATCCTTGTCTTTATCTTTGTCCAACCGAGGAGCAAGCACTCTGGGCGTTTTAGGTGTTTTTTTACCTCTAGACATTTTTACATTGTCTGAAGATTTCTTTCTCCTCCCCGAATCCACTAACTCTGATCCGGAAGACGAATTCTCTGCTTCAGAATGTCTAGTTAAAGTTTTTTTCTAAATCCGTATCCATGTTTAAGAGTGTATGTTTTAGTGAAGAAACAAAAGCCATAAATAAATAATCTTATAGTTGGATAGATTTCTCTTCTTCAAAATATCCCGAAAATAATCACACAACTTCAAAATATGTATATTTTGAATTATATTATATTTAATATTATTCAGTACTATGTATTACTGAGATGGCACTAGTTATTGTTTCCCATCTCCATGGATATTTTTAAACAAAATTTCTCAGGTAGCCATTTTCTCCCATGAAAAGTCTATGGGCTAATGCTAAGTCTATGGGAAATTTCAGAACGGTATATATTCCAGTGTTAAACCTATGTATTCCTATGTATAGTATTCAAATAATGAAAGAGAATATTTCACTCGATGATATCAGCACAACCCCAGGATTCCGACACCCAAAATTTAACAGAACAACTCACCAACTCTTCGTCTTTAAGAAGCACATAATTTTATAGCAGGGGGAGGCTTAAAAAACTTTAAATAATCTTAAGAACAGGAGCACATTTTAACGATTAATCCAACCAACAATCTCTCTAGCGGTCAGACAGATACTTCCATGGGCACTGCACTGTTCTTCTGAATTGCCTTCGATAATTCCCGCTGTCTCTTTCAAAACAGTCCGAACACGTGCCGCCACCAGCCAACATCCATTTACTGTCCAACTCCAAACTCACAGAACTAATTTTTTATCTTCCTCGTTTATTCATTCAACTTCCGTTTTCTGGAACAACCTTCCTTCATACTTATTTCCTTAAAATTATAGTCTACAGAAGTTCAAGTCCAATGTCAACAATTATTATCTTCTTTCGTCTTCTCAACCTCCAACCCAAGCACGGTACTAAGTACTATAGGTTCTAATACCTCTCGTGTTTGGGGTTTACATAAAAAAAATAAATAAAAAGAAGAAACTTCACACAGTCGGTGAGACTCTGATAAAGTCATGTGCTCTGACGATGGCTCGTATTTTGCTTTGAGAAGAAGCTGAAAAGAAGCTCAACAAAATTTTCTTTATTGAATAATATCGTTCAAAGGAGAATTGCTGACGTCTAGCGACATACGGCTTCCGTAGCCGAGTGGTCATTTGCGAGAGTGCAATAGCACACGCTCTTTGAGTAGACCAGAGTTCAAGCCCCTGACTGCTAAATACGGCCGCTCTGCCACCCTCACTGGACCAGCGTGGCAGATTATGGTCCATTTCTCTCAACACGAATTGTTGAGGAGGCTTCCATCCTGCAGTGGGTTGATAATGGCTGCAGTTTACCTTTTATCTTCTTTACCTACCGATATAAAAGAACAGGTGATTGCTGAAATCAAAGATGCTGCATTTGGATTGTTCTCAATTCAGTTGGATGAATCCACAGATGTTTCATCCTATCTCCAGCTTCTTGTCTTCGTTCGGTATGTGAAGGGTGATTCCAGCAAGGAAGAAATCTTATTTTGCCATTCTCTCGAAAGAAATACCACAGCTGTGAATGTGATGGAAATAATATCAGAATTATTTGAACACGAGTGACTGAACTGGCACAATCTATGTGGAGTGTGCACCGATGGCGCCCCAGCTATGCTAGGAGCAAAAAGTATCTTCCAAACGCTTGTTCGAGATCGATCTCCAGGCATCATTGGTATTTACTGTCTGATTCATCGGCAAGCTTTTGCTTCAAAAAGCCTTCCATCTCATCTTCAGGATGTTCTTGAACTACGTGAAAAGCAGTGCTTTGAATTCCCGATTGTTCAAGAAATTGTGGACAGAAATGGATTCAGAGCATAAGAATCTGCTCAACTACAGCAAGGTGCGTTGGCTATCGAAAGGCAGTGTGGTGGCACGCGTGTTTGAACTCCAGGAAGAGTTGCTGTTTGTTTGTTAATTAGGAACATTAGCAACTAAGGCCATATTGCTCCGGGGATATGCGGTGGTCATTCCCTGACCTTTCCGCATCCTCCGTATTTGGTGGTGACGGGCTCGAACCCCGGTCTAATCAACAAGCGTGTGCTACGCACTACACACCTTCCCACCTGGCTACGGAGGCGCAGGAAGAGCTGCAGAGTTTCCTACAGATGCAAAAAAGCACAAACTTGAAGCTTCTTTCCATGAAAAGTTATGGGTCTTTCGTTGCGCATACCTTGTGGATATTTTTGATCAACTGAACAGATTAAATCTAAAGGAAATATCATTCAGTTCATTGACACTCTCAGTGCGTTTATACAGAAGCTTTAAAACTGGAAACGAAAGGTGAAGGAAGGGAACATGTTCGAATGTCTTTCAGCAGTCACTAGTAATAATCCGTTGGATCTTGACGTTGCAAAGGACGTTGTGACACACCTCAGCTGTCTCTGAGAAGAATTTCTGCAGTACTGGAAACGAGGACTGGCGCTCATGAGGAATCCTTTTCTTGTTAATGTCATTGACATCCAGAATGACCCGCAAGATGAACTGATAGAACTTCAAAATGATTCTGGATGCAGAGTTGTCTTTGAAGCTTCCTCTGTCTATGAGTTTTGATCAAAAATGTTGGGAAGCTACCCTAGCATTGCAAAGGAATGCCTTCGGAAGCTCCTGCCCTTTGCAAAGACTTATCTTTGTGAATCAGGCTTCTCAACGTTGGTGCAGCTGAAGACAAAGGCTTGGAACCGCCTTGAATGTGAGGCAGGTCTTAGATGTGCGCTTTCTACAACAGAACCTACGATTGGGAAATTGGTGCAGAAAATTCAGGAGAACATCTCTCATTAAATTTGCTTCAGCGTAAACTGATTTGCGTTGAAGTTTTTTTTTTTTCTTTTTTTTCATTCAGCAGATGCCTGCAATGTTTTGTTTTCACATAGAAATTGTTAAAATAAATTGTTAAATAAAATACTTTTAAATTGAACTAATTGTGGTTGTTATTGACATTTCTTTGGTTTCAAAAAATTGCTTAGCTGTGATCCTCACTAGGCCATGATATGTCTGGCCAAAAGCTAGTTAAGCCACAGTGAAAAAAAGTGGGGAAACACTGCGTTAGGTTGTTATAGGCTTCAATCACTGTTAATGTTAATACTTGTATTGAACTGATTAAATAAGTGAAAATTTTTCTTACTTGGGTGAAGAATTTACAGATAAACGCAGTTCGAAGTAGAAAATAATTTGCCGCCATTGATATAAGCACGATATAAAGGCTATAACATTCTTTGTGTAATCATGTAGGTGTATAATTAATATTGTAAGCATTTTTAAAAGTGTGCAAATAATAAATTTTAAAACAAAATGTAATATTATAACTTAACGCAATGTAATTTATAGATCAGAATACGACATACTGTTATAATCACCAGTGCTCATTGTGCTCATTGTACCGATACATTGTGCTCATTGTACCGATAAGCATGAATAGAGATTTTTGTTATTATACTGTATTATTATTATTATTATTTCGACTTCTTTTATTAATACCATTTTTCACTTTCTAAAAAAATGCTAAGGCTTTTAGGCCGCCGATGTAGCCGCTTGGTCAAGTACGAGAGTGCAGAGCGTGCACAGAACCACGGTTACTCACGCGTACACAAGCGTGAGTAACCGTGGTTCAAGTTCGCGTGACTGTTAAATACAGTAATGTTCTTGTTCATCTCTATATTGTGAACTCCTCTGTCCTTATATGGTCTTTCTGGTGTATAAGCAGAAAATGTAGTTTTCTTAATTAGATGCGAAATGCTCCATTTCAGTTTTCGAATTAGCATGTTGTAGTTGGGTCCGGTTACCAAAAATGTAATTACTGGCAGTGAAGTTTAAAAAGTTGATTTTTATTGAAATATTTCATTAATAATCATAAATGCACGATGTCTGTTACTCGTGAATTCCAACGATTGCCTGAAAACGGCAAAACATTTAAAAAGAACCGTCTAATAAGCTCTTCATATATTTAAAAGTACCAGCAGTGTTTCGACTAAGGAGGATGCGATGTCTGCACAATAATTAATTAGTAAACATTCACAAAAAATGTCATAAGAGGTCCATTTTTTGTAAAAATAAAATATTTCTATGAATAAAAGGAGAAAAATAAAAGTTAGAAAATACTTGTATTTGTAGGATGCCTGTGGCAGGTATAGAGAATGATATAAAAATTATAAAACTTTTTACTCTTTCTTCTTCTGATTTTAATAACGAACACAAAGGTGCAGTTATAAAAAAAAGTACTTCACACAGCTGTTGCTGTAAGGAGTTTAAGAACAAATAAAACGGGCGGTGTAAAAACTAAGAAAAGCGCGATGGAAAGAGAACCGTAGCTAAAGGGAAAACAAAATAAAGCATGTCTTGAGCAGCTAAACGAGGAAGAAGGGAAAAAGAAAAAAAAAAAAAAACAAAAAAAAAACGAGAAACTAGGCTGTAAGCTACAAGAAATTTTTACTCCACTAGAAGTAATGATTTCTGAGGGAAAAAAAAAAAAAAAAAGTGGTCAATAGACGAGTGTGCCCTCCCAGTGTAGTACGATACTTGGAAAACGGCACAATTTATAAAGTGCTTAAAAGTGTCGAGAAGCAGCAGTGGCGAAACTACTATACCGACCATTGCTGGGTGGGGCTGAGATGGTTTGATGCGTTTGTTAAGATCATGTGGTGACCATCATACAACTAGGAGGAGGAGCTCAGAATTTATAGTTTCGTCTCTGTGAGAGAGACAGAGAGTTATATTCATATATCCTATAAATAAAATAAAACTGGATAGATCTTCAAGACACTAGTAGAATAAAAAAAAAATGAAGTGCTTTACTCTGTTTTGTATAATTCTAAATTCTTTTGTTCTCAGATTTACTGTTCTGTTTATTTTAAATGATAGTTCCCTCTTTTCTATTATTATGCCATACCTTGTTTTACATTGTTTCAATACACAGAGAAACACACACGTGTTTCAAAATATGTTAGCTGTACTTTCAAGATCTATTCGGGACCTGTAAACAATGAAAATGTATATAAACATCTTTTCGATCCCGAGTGTTACGGAATTATGGTTGTTTGAATGAAATAAAAATGGCCCCATGGAGCTTTCAGGAGTAAACAAAATAAATACTAAAAATAAATAAATAAAGAAAAATTAGTAAATTTTTTATTCTACTAGTTTGCTTGTTCTTATTTTTAAATTATTGTTTTTCATTGAAATTTCCATAATTTTTTTTTTTCCTAATTCAAGTAATCATAGCTATGTAATGATTACGTTCAGAACTGGATACATGTTTACAAATGTTTTCATATATATATGAAATATAATTATATACTATATATAATTCAAGGTGGATTAAATATCACAATGTAATTATTTACGTGAGTTTACGTAGGTCACTTAGGACAAGGCCTTTTTCTTCGGGTTCCTTAATGCATGAGGAATATTGTTGCATCCGAAAGAGCAGGACTAAAATATTTACAAACTATACAAATACTAAACTATTTACCAATATACAAACTATATCGGGTTCCTTCATCAACTGACGTTACAATGGAACATCAAATGATGCCGGGCGTGGTCATGTATTAGACAGTGTAGTACGTGCACGAAGTTGGTGATCGTTATGGAGGCAGTTGTCTGCCACTGAAAGACAACTGCCTCCATATGATGAGAGCCTTGTCGATCAATTCGGCCCTGGAAAGATTGTGCAAGGCTCAAGGGGTAGAATTTTTTTTCAGCCTGGACTGTACTTGTTAACAGGAGAGATTGCTTCTACAGGGATGGGATACACTTAAATAGAAAGGGTGCAAGAATATTTGCTGATGCTATCGAGGCAGTGTTAGGTGGGTCGGAAAATTGCTAGCTTGGGGGGAGACAAAGACCAATAGATTGACAGTAGCCACTGGCAGAGGTGAAAGAGATTCTTGCACTGCTTCTATTAGAATGAGCAGAAGCCTGAAAAACAAGATGCAGGGTATTTCAGAGACTGCTGGGAGCCATTGCGGTACAAGTAAACACATGGGTTGTGTTAGGGTAGCTAAGAATAGAACCAGGTGCAGCTATACTTGTGTGTACACCAATGCTAGGAGTTCAATAAATAAATTTGATGAATTTGAGGTATTGCTCAAAACATCAAAGGCAGATATTGTTATGATATCAGAGACGTGGTGTCACACAGATATAAGGGATGCAGAACTGCAATTTGGGGAGTACAACGTCTACAGAAAGGATAGACAGGATAGGAAGGGGGAGGGGTTATGCTATTAGTTAAGAAACACATAAAAACCAAGGAAGTGAAGCCAGTCGACATCGCTGGACAGTGCAGTGTTGAGTCAGTTTGGTGTGACATAAGCATTGGGAGATCAAAATTGAGAGTAGGAGTGTGCTATAGGCCTAATGACTCTGATGAGTATAATAAGGAACTGTACAGGGAAATAGAGTGGGCCAGTAAATCAGAGAGTCTTATAATGGGAGATTTTAATTTCCCAGATATTGACTGGAATTTGGGGGCTGGTTACTCACGCACTAGCAGGGCTTTTGTGGATTTATTGGATGATTGTTTTCAACATCAGTATGTTCGGGACGCAACTAGAGGGAGTAATACTCTTGATTTGATTATCAGCAGTGATTCTTCATGCATTAAGAATCTGCAGATAAATTAACCACTAGGAGGCAGTGATCACAGTGTTCTGAAGTGGGATTTACTCAAAGAGGTAACTACCATTAGGGGCAAAGGAAAGGGTTATTGCTTCCGTAAAGGCGACTACGATGGACTGAGCCAGTATTTAAATTCTATACAGTGGGACCAACTGATGATGTTACCAACAGCAAATTCAAAATGGGAAGCATTCAAAGAACGTATCTTGGAAGCAACTAGGCTTTACATACCAACTAAGAAATATTGTTCAAAGTTTAGGCCAAAATGGATGTCAGATGAACTAATGAGGCATATGGCAGAGAAGAAAAATGCATGGGATACTTACAAATTAACACATGACACAGAAGCCTATGATAGATACAAGTTGATATGCAACCAAGTTACAAAGGAGGTTAGGCAGGCGAAGGCAGATTACGAGAAATCCTTGGCAAGGGATGCAAAGAAAAACAGCAAAGAGCTCTTTACTTATGTAAACTCTAGAAGGAAGGGGATGAATCAGATTGGTCCACTTGATATTGATGGGTCAACTGTTGATGATCCTGCTCAGGTAGCTAACAAACTAAATGAATATTTTGCATCGACATTCACACATGAGGAGTTATCCAGCAAGGGGAATGCCAGAGATGTATTCAACTCTAGCAGTCAGCTACAGAATCTTGAAATAACTGGGAGTAAAGTGGAGGAGAAACTGTTGAAGATAAACACAAGAAAGGCACCCGGGGTGGATGGGATCTATCCAGTTATATTAAAGGAGGCGGCAAAGGAAGTAAGCAAACCCTTAGCCATAATTATGAGAGCTTCCTTGGACTCAGGGGAGGTACCCATAGACTGGAAATGTGCAAATGTGACCCCAATTCACAAAGGAGGATCAAAGGCTGACACAAGTAATTATAGACCTGTGAGCTTAACTTCTGTTCCAGGAAAATTAATGGAGGCACTGGTTAAAGAAGCACTGCAGGATCATTTAGACAAGACTTCAGTTATAGCTCGGACACAGCATGGTTTTGTTAAGGGGAAGTCTTGCCTGACCAACTTGATTGGATACTATGATGCAGTCACAAAAGAACTGGATGCAGGGAATAACTTTGATATTATATACTTGGATCTTAGAAAGGCTTTTGATACTGTTGCACATGGAAGACTGCTACACAAATTGGAGCAGTGTGACATTGGAGGCAAATTGCTGCTATGGATAAAGGGGTGGTTGAGGGGGAGAAGACAGAGAGTGGTAATCAATGGACACTGCTCATCGTGGACTAATGTTATTAGTGGAGTCCCTCAGGGCTCAGTGTTAGGTCCATTATTGTTTTCTGTATTTATAAATGATATTGATGATGGTATATCAAGCTTAATGTCCAAGTTTGCAGACGATACAAAGGTTGGCAGGGTTGTCAAGGACACTACTGACACTATGCTGCTGCAACAGGATCTGGAAAGGTTGAGCAGATGGGCTGAGAGGTGGCAAATGAAGTTTAACATTGACAAATATAAAGTACTACACATGGGAAACAGCAACCCCAGAGCAACGTATCAACTCTGTGGTACTACACTGACAGTGGTAGAGAATGAAAGGGACTTGGGGGTGGTTGTGCAGGCAGATATGAAGTTCTCTGAGCAGTGCAGACGGGCTGCAAGAGTAGCTCATGGAGTATTGTCAATGATATACAGGACTTTTTCCAGCAGGGATAAGGAGGTGATTATTCCATTGTATAAGGCAATGGCCAGGCCACACCTAGAGTACTGTATACAGGTCTGGAGGCCTCATTTCAAGAAGGATGTAGAGCTGCTGGAACGAGTACAGAGAAGGGCAACAAGATTAGTGAATGGAACAAAGGGGTGCTCTTACGAAGAAAGGCTTAAGTTTTGCAAATTACAGTGTCTGGAGACTAGGCACCAGCGAGGTGATCTGATAGAGGTGTATAGTATGAATCAGAGCTGTAATACTCAATATGTTCTACGTTGATAATAATATTAGTAAATTAATAAGAGGAGTTTACCTCAATATAGTACGTGGAACACTTCCGTATGATTTTCTGGAGGGTATCATACGGAAGTGTTCCACGTACTATATTGAGGTAAACTCCTCTTATTAATTTACTAAGATAGAGGTGTATAAAGCCTTGAATGGTTTAAGCATGCTCAATGCTGATGGGATTCTTCCTCTAGCTCAGAAAAATCACCTGAGAGGGCAAAATTCAAATTGAGGAAAGACAGATGTAGGATAGACGTGCGGAAATTTGCCTTTAGCCAGCGGGTGGTTGGTTGGTGGAACAGACTTCCATCCCTTGTGGTGGAGGTTGATAGCCTAAATAAGTTTAAGGCTCAGCTGGACAGGTATTTTGAACGAACAGAGGGGTGAAGTGGAAGTGGTTTTTTTTTTTTTTTTTGGCTGATGCTGCATAAGCTTGCTTTCTTGCATCAAATGCCTCTACTAATCTATAAATTTATATATATATATATATATATACTAGTATTTTGAAATACCATATATGCCACCCTGCAGCGCATCTTCTCCAACTGTTTATTAGAGGAGGCCCTGACCATAACTGAG
Organism: Mastigoproctus giganteus; assembly: GCF_048544385.1. Taxonomy (NCBI): domain Eukaryota; kingdom Metazoa; phylum Arthropoda; class Arachnida; order Uropygi; family Thelyphonidae; genus Mastigoproctus; species Mastigoproctus giganteus. Next base: position 53,170,153 of record NC_143576.1, on the reverse strand, counting down.
AACTTCCTCCCGTCCGATCATGTTCCGATTGCTGCGATGATATCTCTGCAGGCACCTAAGGATGAACGTACACAAGTACAAACTACGAACACTGTCAGGAGAGTATACAATCCAAAATACATCAACATTGGAAAAGTTACTATCCTCTTCCAACTTTACCCATGGAACATACTTGCTGAGCTTAACATAAATGAGGCTGCCTACTGGCTTTCGAGATGGATGGAATTCATTGCAAGGTCTGCAATGTCCAAAACTTGCATCCTTAGTCCCCACTCAAAGCCATGGTGGAATGACCTCCTGACCAAGGCCTTTAGGGAAAAACAGGCAGCCCATGCCTCTTACAAGAAGTCGCCTTCACAAGTGTCATACGCCAGATTTTCCAAAGCAAGGATGGATTTTCAGAAGAGGAAACAATTTTCTATTGACAATTTCATGAACCGCCGTCTATCCAGGGGAAAACGTGTGTGGTCCACAAGTCATACTTGCACTCCTTTGTCTTTAGATGTCCAGGAATGGTGTGAGCATGTGCTGCGTTTTAAGCGAGATCACCGTGTGTCCGAAGCATATCCTTGGAACGAAGCGTTTAACATTTCTTCACCTACTAGTAATACAGAAATTTCCGAAGAACAACTAATAAAAATAATAAATTCACTACATGACAAGTCCACCATAGGAATTGACGCAATACCTCTGTTTAGTCTAAAAATTGCTTCTCATTTCATCCGCAAAGAGCTCACTCAACTCTACAACAAAGTACTCAAATTTGCACAGGTGCCTATCATACAGAGTCGTGGCAGTTCCGAAAAAGCCTCATGCGAAAAGACCGGCTGACTTCAGACCAATATCAATTGCCTCTCCCTTCCTGAAATGCCTCGAGAAGTGCATCTATAATGATGTGGCACTCGCAATCTTTGCGCATAGGCCAGAACACACCCATTATGCCATGCCTAATAGATCTACGGTCACAGAAAATACTTCAGGCCTGGAATGACAACGAAGATCTTCACACCATTTTTCTCGACATGAAATCTGCTTTCGACTCAGTCCAAATAACACCCCTTCTTGCCTTACTTGAGAGATTCTACGGGATATCCGGAAATATGCTCGAGATCCTCAATAATTTGCTATCTAGGAGAATGCTTCACTTCAAAGGCGATGGCGTTAAAGTCACTAAAAGCGTCGAAGTAGGGATCCCACAAGGTGGGATCCCTACTATATTCGTTCCACTAATGGATCAAATTCCAGTGCAATATTCGTTCCACTAATGGATCAAATTCCAGCGTTCCTATCGTATGCTGATGATATTGTTTGCTACTTGCCATGCAAACGCCATGTTGGTCCTTCACAAGAAAGACAAACCGCCTCTGAATCTGTAAACAGCTAGCTAAATGCATTCTATAAGTATGCTAAATTTTTGGCCTGTCAGTCAATCCAGAGAAGTCAAACTATCTCATCTTTACGCCAAGTCGGATGACTTCTTCTGACACTGCATCTTCTCTACTTCCGGTATTGGCAGGAAATATCCTGACTCCCACAGATAGTGTCAATTTCCTAGGAGTAATTCTTGATGCCAATCTCACCTATAAAAAACAAATCCAAGCTCAGTATTCCAAAGCCCTGAGAGCGTTCTGGGGAATGAAAATTGATCTGTGCCAAACGCACAATAAGAAAATAATCAAGAAGTACCTTGCAACTTACTTCTGTAGTGTACTCTCCTATGCCGTGGAAATTTGGTCGGCGGCACCACCCACCAGCCTCAGGAAAATATGGGGCCTCGAATTCTGGGTGCTGAAGTGGGCCAACTTGTGGTCGCATCAGATCTACACAACATCTAAATCTACTCTCTGTTGCAACCTGCAATATACGCCCATAGTCCACAGAGCCCATGTGCTAAAAATAAAGTCATTCCTTCATCTGTGCTCAGCTAAGCAGGATCACATCAACATCTGGAACACGGTTGGTTGGCGTTTGCCAGGCAGATATCTCCGTAGTACTCCCTCCTTATGCTCAACGCTCCAGCGGTTACAGAATTTCAAAAGACACTTCCCAAATGTGACTCTGGACACTCTCAACTCGCTCAACATCGACATCGACCTATGGAATATAGACAAGGCATATCGAGATGGCATCTTGTCCCATCTTGCTGTTTGTAAAGGACATTTATGTAAGTGCCGATCTTAGTTAGCCGATGTCATTTCATGTTCTGCTCAACTTGTAGTCCTTTTTCGCTGTAATTACTACTTCATTCAATTTTACATTTTGACTGTTATCTTTGCTTTGATCTATTAATTATTATTTAGTTATTATTATTATTATTATTATTATTATTATTTTTATAAATCAAAATCACTTGTATAAACAACTAAATGCAATGCTCCGATGTTAATTCTGCTGAAATATCGCGTTCACAGTCTTGACTTCTGACAAGGAACGTTGTGATGTATTGAAGGTGTAAAGTGCCATTTCCGTAAAACTGCACACAGAACATCAATTTAGAACCTAGCATCCATGATTCTATTCACTACGACCTGCGAACCTAGAAGATTACTACCAGAAATCTTGCTCCCTCTACTTCACAGTTCGGACAACAGAATCGATTAGTAAAGGTTTTTCTGCACTCAAACGCAGCCATAAGATTATTGAAAGAGCACGATTCGTACCTCTATAGGACCGACTTCCAATTGACCCAGAAGCACGAGGTGAGAATGTGTTTTAGTTATCAAAGGTTTGTGAGCCGCATCTCTTCAGTAAAAAATCGTGACGTTGTAAGAGAAATAGGAAAAATAAATTAAATGATAATTAAACAATGAGGAGAAAAAAACAATAGTGCTAAATTTTAAAAGGGTATTTTAAGTGGATGTGGATAAAAGACGCGCCCAATGTAAAAGAGCTAACTTTAGAAAAGTAGGGCAGAGAAACACCACATTTTCATAACTGGTCCCCCTTGGCCCACATTGGCGAGGCACATAAGACAATGAGTAAAATTCAGAGCGACCAGTCGCAGTCACTGGAGAAGCTATTCTCCGGTAGTGTGGTCGGCATGGTCAATGAAAATGAAAAGAAGAGTCTCACCGGAGGATGGTTAGAGAGGTCAAAAATATACGTGCAGTTTAGATATAAGAGTTATTTCATAGAAAAGTCGGCCAATAGGAAATTTGCAGAGAGCTATGCCGGGATGCGATTAACGAAAGCGATCGTTCTCCAGATTATTCCGTGTGTAGTAATCTGATGGCACTTCCTAAATCACCGAATCAAAGAGCCTAGAGTCCCGCAAAGAATATTAATTCCAGGATCAAGAAAAAAAGGATTACAGAAAAGGATCCACAGATGCGTACTGAAGGAGAACCTGCATTGGCCGCACGAGGAATGTAACAAGGAAAAGCAAAGAGGAATCGTCGGATCCATAAATCTAACGAATGAACGATTACTGCTTGTATCAAATGTTCTGGTTTTTACTCCGGCACGATCACCAGGTCAGTGGAGTTTACAATATATCATCAATTTTTATTATTATTTTTTTTGTCCTCGCTTTATCCCATTATATATGGGGTCAGCGTTTTTTTTTATTGTTTGGCATGCAATTTTTTACGGCCGGATGCCCTTCCTGACACGAACCCTCAACCCTTTATCCGGGCTGGGGATATGTGGTGGTCATTCCCTGACCTTCCACATCCTCCGTATTTGGTAGTCACGGACTCGAACCCCGGTCTAATCAAGAAGCGTGTGCTACGCACTACTGCCCCTGTTCACCTGGCTACGGAGGCGCCACAATAAATCATCAATACAAACGTTAATCGTATTTAGCAGTCGCGGGCTTGAACCCCAGTCCACTTAAAGAGCGCGTGCACTCTCTCTCTCCTGATCACTCGGCTACATCAGGCCTAAAATTAAGAAACCATGGGTTCGTCTGAGATTTGAACCCGGGACCTCTCGCACCCTAAGCGAGAATCATACCCCTAGACCAACGAGCCACGTTAAAATTTTGTATAAATATGTAATTAAATTCTGTTCATAATAGGAATTGCATCCATTTTGCACAATAACACAGGCATAATGAATTAAAACAATTCTTTTCAAGGGTATTGATCTTTCAATAAGGCCAACCGCGAATTACCAACAGTATTGGTCGTGCCTTATAATTTGAGAGATCAGTATCCATGAAAAGACTTTTACATTTGTTACAAAAATGGATGGAAGTCTTATTATTATCTGTTAAACTAACGAAATTTCGTGTAGTTTAACAATACCAATTTCAGAGTGGGACTGGTGCCGATATATGGAGGCCAAAAACGGTATACGTAAGTATATGTCTAATAAAATATTTATTCAAATTCAAACAAACAACAACAAAAAAATAACTGTTTTAATTCGCATAACTGCAATTTTAATGCAGAAAAAAGAAGCATAAGCGCACACATGTACAGGGTGTTCGGAAAGTCACTGTGCACTTATATATTTATTAACAGACGTGTTTCAACGTAGAATACAGGAGGTAAATATGAATGACAATTATAAACAATGTTGAAAGTGAACCCCCCCCCCCCCCTTAGCATCAATACAGGCTTGGATCCATCTTATTTTGTTTCTAAACACCGCTATCAGTTGCTCGCTTGAAATAGACTGAATGAATGCTGTTATCGCTGCCCCCCCCATGTCATCCAGCGTGCGCGGACAAGCTCGATACACTGCAGATTTTGCTGCTCCCCATAGATAAAAGTCTGGTGGATTTAGATCTGCTTGAGCGTGGGGGCCACACGTGTGTGGAAATAATGCGGTCTCCAAAACATTCCTTTAATAACTGCATAGATCTGTGAGATGTGTGGGCAGTAGCACCATCCTGTTGAAACCATGAGTAATTGATTTCATCACTTGTCATCTGATCGATGAAGGTGTGAAGAATCTCCAAACAATAGCGCTCGCTGTTTATTGTGTTCATAAAGAAAATAGGGCCAACAATTCGACGTCTGGAAATCGCAACCCACACACCAACCTTGAAATCATGTAGGGGTGTTTCGTGCAAAGTAGGAGGATTATTGGATGACCACAATCTTGAATTTTGCGAATTAACATAACCCGAGAGATGGAACCATGCTTCGTCGGTGAAAAAGGTCACATCCAACACATTAGCTGTATTCTCTTCGATAAATCGGTTAAACCATCTGCAATAGCGTACAGTATTCGCTTTTCATGATCAGTTGCTTTCAGTTCATGTACCGCCATTATTTTGTATGGGAAGAGCTTTCATTTCTTTCTGACGGCTTTATGAGCAGTTCCAAGACCAATATCATGCTGCTGAGCTAACTTTCGTAATGATTTTGATGGACTCTGCAGCATACTGTCAGAAATATCCAACAGTTTCTCCTACGATAGCTTTTCTGGCCTTCCACAGCGTTTGACCTCATCCACTGCTCCTGTTTCCCGAAACTTATCGACAAGGTTACGAACTGTATTGCGATGTGGAACAGGTGTATCTGGGAATTTGTCAGCAAATCGCTTTTTCGCCACATCTGCATATCTACCACCTTCTCGGAATACGTGTTCGACGAGCCATACGCGTTCTTCAGTTGTTAAAACCATATTGTGATCAAAATCTGAAATATAAACAAAATATGATTAGAAAAGTGCACAGTGACTTTCCGAACACCCTGTATATTAAAAACTTTTATTTACCAAACAAGAGTCGAGACGTATATAAAATATTTTTTCCTTTAGTATTAGTAGCCACTATTTGAAGCCATTCATAGCGCTTGAAAGTTCGAATTCACGGGATGTATGGATACGCCTTTGTATTTAATTAAAATATCAGAACAGAAATAACAATGCCAGTCGTAAGAAAGGAACAAAAATTTACCGTCTTGTGAAATGCTGGAATGGTTACATCAAAATCACGTACGATGGTAGGTTGGACTTAAATACTAGTTGTCAACAATCATAACGTTTGAAAATCACCACCAATATTCGGGTTACAACTGCTCACACCTGTGTTATAATATTTTGTGAGAGCGAGAATCGCGGTTTGGTAAAAATGCCTGAGTAGGGCGTGATCATCGTTATTGCGAAGTGAGGTTAGTCAAAATAGTTTGGGTCGTAATAGCGCAAGTGAAAATGAAACAAACCTTAGACCGAATGAATTCGTTTACTGTTTCATTTTGTTAAAGATAACCTAAAATTCCAGCGTTTAACTGCTCTATGCAGGGCTCCGTGCTGCATTTATTTTGATTGAATAAATATCACTCAATGAAGCAATACCATTTTGTAGCATTATTGATTAATGATTTCAATAAAGAGAGAACCATCACGAGATAAAGCAGAAGGACGTACCGATTATTTCGATGTTGTTTACAGGATTTTTAAAATTTTGTTTACAAGTTGCAATTCCTTGACTGGAATTAATTGCTGCGAACTTTCGACTGAGTCGAGATTGTAGTAGCAACAAATTAAAAAAAAAAGTAAGGGCGAGTTCGCGCTGACGTTTCAGTCTTATTTTAATTAACAAACGTATGTTCTCTGACCGAAATCAGGATGTCACGCACGTAAACAAAACACTCACCTGAATTCGGTCTTCCGCATTACTGGCCGCGTGCGACGGAGAGCCAAAGACACTTGGCGAAGAATAAATATTTGTCATGGTGGTTGATGTTAGCGGAGACACCTGATGCTAGAAGTAGAGGTGCAACGCGGACACTAATTATCAAGTGAGACCTCTGATAAGATCAAACAAATTTATTGAGTAAAAATAAATGGGGGGTTAAATATAATTTAAAATAATTTAAATATCAATCAACAGCTTCAAGTTAAAATATATAAAACTATAATAAGACCTATAATAAAAACAGAATTTAAGATCTAAAATATAGAAATTAAAACATTAAGGAAAATAACTAATAAAACATTAAAAGATAAAGTTAAAAGTAAAGATATTAGAAAAAATGTAGAATACAACTCATTATTGAATTAATATACAACAGGGGGAAAGGGAAAAAAAACATAGGATGGGGAATTACAGATGGAAAAATCTCGTTAAAGAATTAGAATCTAAGGCAAATGAACCAGAGGAAGATCAAGAAGAAGAATATTGAAAGATAAATAAAGTTTCTATTTATACTTCAGAAGGGGATAATTATCCACTTCCCTTTAATCCCATATGTTCGGCCACTAAAACCTATTGATTAAAGGAACCCAATTGATGAAGCTCAAAACATTTAGTCTTTGAACGTTAAACCGAATCCGAAGAGCTTTCAAACACATGGACATCATTCGTGCTTTTCTGTGGTCGACGCGATCGCGAGTTGATCACATCTGACTCTGACTCCTTTCAAATTCGACAACCTAGTTCTTCATTGTACGGTATCGTGAAAATAAAAAAATAAATAAATTAAAAAAAAGTTTGTTAACCTTTACTGGAGCAGTGCCGAACTTAAATTTTTGGGGAATCTGGGAACAAATTTTTCAGGGCCTCTAACCAGGTACGGATTCAGACTGTCTACCAAGGTAAAAAAAAAAAATAAATAAATCAAAATAATTGTCAAATATTTAAAATTCTTTTTAAAAATTGTTAAATTATTTCTTTGTTACTTTTTAAAATTTATTTATTCAAAATAAAATCATAAAATTAAAAATAATAATAATAAACTACAGAAACATCCACTTCTAGAATGAACACATACCCGTGGAACGGGAAGCCATAACTTTCCCGACCAAGGAGAAGCATCCTCAAACGCTAAAGAAAGGAAGAAAGAGTAACACATCCAGATAAATACAACAAATTAATTAATGCAGGCAGTGCGTTACATTTGAGGCGCGTCAGTAAATACTAATAACAAAATAAATCAACCCATCAACATGAAAATTCGTTACAAACATTCTTAAAATGGGTTTTAGAGTCTTTGAACGCTAAACCGAATCCGAAGAGCTTTCAAACACATGGACATCATTCGTGCTTTTCTGTGGTCGACGCGATCGCGAGTTGATCACATCTGACTCTCTGACTCCTTTCAAATTCGACAACCTAGTTCTTCATTGTACGGTATCGTGAAAAAGCATCGTGTAATATCTTTATCATATCCTCATAGATTTGCTTACCAGACAGTTCATTAAAGAAAAGGTGATTCATTAAGGCTCTCTTTTGTGAAAGTACTGATTTAGTTTTTTTTTTAAATCTAAAAATAATATTAGTTTAAAACTTTGGTTACTTGCATATAAATGATTGTAATTTTAATATTACCACGTTTTATTTTCAAATAAAGAAATATATAGAAATTTTTGAAATATCCCTTGTATTTGTTAAAGAGGTTTTTTATTTCCAACCAATTCTATATTTTTTGAAAGCAGAACGACTAGTGAAGACTAGATTCAAAAGCGCCTGTACTGCTACAGTACAGTAGTTTTATCCAGGCACGAACGAGAGGAATTAGACATAATAGATTCCTTCCGTTTCCTTGTTAAACGTCTTTCCCCAGAGATTACATCGTCGCCATGACTGAAGTACCCGCTTAACTTTATCTTCTGCTACTGCATTCATTAGGAATTTTTTTCTTTTTCCCTTATTTCATATTATTATTTCACTTGCATTGTCGTAATCAGAGCTTAGAACCCCAGTTCTCTTTTTGCCTGTTCTGCTTAACTTACTTTGTCCTTAAAAGAAAAAAATATTTATTTTCTTTGTTCATTTTTCGAAAATATCTCTCATTCGCTGTTTCAAACGCTACAATTTATTTCTGCGCTGCACGACAGATGAATTCTAGTTAAGAAATAAATAATCTCGTTCGCAGTTGCTTCTGGTTTTTCACTAATGAATGAAGTAAAAAATATAAGAGATTGTATGGAGTGTTTGAGGTATGCTCCAGGAAAAATAAAGCCACGCGGCATCAAAAGTATTCTTCAAAAGTGAGGATGGTGAGAGAGAAATTTTCTGAAACCAGCTGTACCATTATCGAAACGAAACCAATTTAATAAGGAGCCCTGAAATGTAGTTACCAACATTTAGGTCAAAAAGCATCATCGCTGGAAGAACGACTACAACTGACTTAAAGACCATATAATATAATATTCGTGAACAGCTTTTTCAAGTGGTCGTAACAGAATTCTTAGAGGGCTATACATCCCATCCCTCCTACTAAGACGTGGTGTTTCTTCATTGGTCAATGTGTTTATAAGTATGCATTCCTGTCATCGAAAGGAAGTAAATGCAGGAATTTACAAATGAGTGCAAAGTGTCGAAACCACTTCCATTAATTGTCATATGACCTCTCAACCTATGTGAGGTTAGAGTTCACATGGGTTGATAAGTGCAACGACAACGGCAGCATAAAGTTAGGATTGGCTATCGAGGTAGACAACTGAGTTCAGTCGGAATGACTGAACTCAGTCATTTAGCATTAGCATTAGCATTAGTAGAGGCATTTGATGCAAGAAAGCAAGCTTATGCAGCATCAGCCAAAAAAAAAAAAAAAAAAAAACCCACTTCCACTTCACCCCTCTGTTCGTTCAAAATACCTGTCCAGCTGAGCCTTAAACTTATTTAGGCTATCAACCTCCACCACAAGGGATGGCAGTCTGTTCCACCAACCAACCACCCGCTGGCTAAAGGCAAATTTCCGCACGTCTATCCTACATCTGTCTTTCCTCAATTTGAATTTATGCCCTCTCAGGTGATTTTTCTGAGCTAGAGGATGAATCCCATCAGCATTGAGCATGCTTAAACCATTCAAGGCTTTATACACCTCTATCAGATCACCTCGCTGGTGCCTAGTCTCCAGACACTGTAATTTGCAAAACTTAAGCCTTTCTTCGTAAGAGCACCCCTTTGTTCCATTCACTAATCTTGTTGCCCTTCTCTGTACTCGTTCCAGCAGCTCTACATCCTTCTTGAAATGAGGCCTCCAGACCTGTATACAGTACTCTAGGTGTGGCCTGACCATTGCCTTATACAATGGAATAATCACCTCCTTATCCCTGCTGGAAAAATTCCTGTATATCATTGACAATACTCCATGAGCTACTCTTGCAGCCCGTCTGCACTGCTTAGAGAACTTCATATCTGCCTGCACAATCACCCCAAAGTCCCTTTCATTCTCTACCACTGTCAGTGTAGTACCACAGAGTTGATACGTTGCTCTGGGGTTGCTGTTTCCCATGTGTAGTACTTTACATTTGTCAATGTTAAACTTCATTTGCCACCTCTCAGCCTATCTGCTCAACCTTTCCAGATCCTGTTGCAGCAGCATAGTGTCAGTAGTGTCCTTGACAACCCTGCCAACCTTTGTATCATCTGCAAACTTGGACATTAAGCTTGATATACCATCATCAATATCATTTATAAATACAGAAAACAATACTGGACCCAACACTGAGCCCTGAGGGACTCCACTAATAACATTAGTCCACGATGGCCAGTGTCCATTGATTACCACTCTCTGTCTTCTCCTCCTCAACCACCCCTTTATCCATAGCAGCAATTTGCCTCCAATGTCACACTGCTCCAATTTGTGTAGCAGTCTTCCATGTGCAACAGTATCAAAAGCCTTTCTAAGATCCAAGTATATAATATCAAAGTTATTCCTTGCATCCAGTTCTTTTGTGACTGCATCATAGTATCCAATCAAGTTGGTCAGGCAAGACTTCCCCTTAACAAAACCATGCTGTGTCTGTGCTATAACTGAAGTCTTGTCTAAATGATCCTGCAGTGCTTCTTTAACCAGTGCCTCCATTAATTTTCCTGGAACAGAAGTTAAGCTCACAGGTCTATAATTACTTGTGTCAGCCTTTGATCCTCCTTTGTGAATTGGGGTCACATTTGCACATTTCCAGTCTATGGGTACCTCCCCTGAGTCCAAGGAAGCTCTCATAATTATGGCTAAGGGTTTGCTTACTTCCTTTGCCGCCTCCTTTAATATAACTGGATATATCCCATCCACCCCGGGTGCCTTTCTTGTGTTTATCTTCAACAGTTTCTCCTCCACTTTACTCCCAGTTATTTCAAGATTCTGTAGCTGACTGCTAGAGTTCAATACACCTCTGGCATTCCCCTTGCTGAATAACTCCTCATGTGTGAATGTCGATGCAAAATATTCATTTAGTTTGTTAGCTACCTGAGCAGGATCATCAACAGTTGACCCATCAATATCAAGTGGACCAATCTGATTCATCCCCTTCCTTCTAGAGTTTACATAAGTAAAGAACTCTTTGCTGTTTTTCTTTGCATCCCTTGCCAAGGATTTCTCGTAATCTGCCTTCGCCTGCCTAACCTCCTTTGTAACTTGGTTGCATATCAACTTGTATCTATCATAGGCTTCTGTGTCATGTGTTAATTTGTAAGTATCCCATGCATTTTTCTTCTCTGCCATATGCCTCATTAGTTCATCTGACATCCATTTTGGCCTAAACCTTGAACAATATTTCTTAGTTGGTATGTAAAGCCTAGTAGCTTCAAAGATAAGTTCTTTGAATGCTTCCCATTTTGAATTTGCTGTTGGTAACATCATCAGTTGGTCCCACTGTATAGAATTTAAATACTGTCTCAGTCCATCGTAGTCGCCTTTACGGAAGCAATAACCCTTCCCTTTACCCCTAATGGTAGTTACCTCTTTCAGTAACTCCCACTTCAGCACACTGTGATCACTGCCACCTAGTGGTTCATTTATCTGCAGATTCTTAATGCATGAAGAATCACTGCTGATAATCAAATCAAGAGTATTACTCCCTCTAGTAGCCTCCCGAACATGCTGATGTAGAAAACAATCATCCAATAAATCCACAAAAGCCCTGCTAGTGTGTGAGTAACCAGCCCCCAAATTCCAGTCAATATCTGGGAAATTAAAATCTCCCATTATAAGACTCTCTGATTTACTGGCCCACTCTATTTCCCTGTACAGTTCCTTATTATACTCATCAGAGTCATTAGGCCTATAGCACACTCCTACTCTCAATTTTGATCTCCCAGTGCTTAGGTCACACCAAACTGACTCAACACTGCACTGTCCAGCGATGTCGACTGGCTTCACTTCCTTGGTTTTTATGTGTTTCTTAACTAATAGCATAACCCCTCCCCCCTTCCTATCCTGTCTATCCTTTCTGTAGACGTTGTACTCCCCAAATTGCAGTTCTGCATCCCCTATATCTGTGTGACACCACGTCTCTGATATCCCAACAATATCTGCCTTTGATGTTTTGAGCAATACCTCAAATTCATCAAATTTATTTACTAAACTCCTAGCATTGGTGTACACGCAAGTATACCTGCACCTGTTTCTATTCTTAGCTACCCTAACACAACCTATGTGTTTACTTGTACCGCAATGGCTCCCAGCAGTCTCTGAAATACCATGCATCTTGTTTTTCAGGCTTCTGCTCATTCTAATAGAAGCAGTGCAAGAATCTCTTTCACCTCTGCCAGTGGCTACTGTCAATCTATTGGTCTTTGTCTCCCCCCAAGCTAGCAGTTTTCCGACCCACCTAACACTGCCTCGATAGCATCAGCAAATATTCTTGCACCCTTTCTATTTAAGTGTATCCCATCCCTGTAGAAGCAATCTCTCCTGTTAACAAGTACAGTCCAGGCTGAAAAAAATCTACCCCTTGAGCCTTGCACAATCTTTCCAGGGCCGAATTGATCGACAAGGCTCTCATCATATACTCCCTCCTATCGTGTCTGGGCAGAATTGCAGACACTTTCAAATTCAACCCTAATTCTCGGCTTTTGTTCAACAGTGACCTGTACCTGTACTAAATGATAAACTTCAGTCAAGATCTGCAGATAGTGTTGGATACACGGACCATGTATTGTATGTTTTTTTTTTCTTTTTTTTATTTGTGTAAATAAACTCCCATGTTTAACGAGCGAGACCTACGCAATACTTCAAGAAATATAGGCAATCAAAATTCATTTGCTTGTTTAAAAGAAAGTATTAGTATTAGCAATGGCCACGTGGTGCAAGGAAGCTTATGGCTTATGCCGCACCAGCCAAAAAAAAATAATAATAAAATAAAAAAAAATAATAATAAAATAAAAATAATAAAATAATAATAAAATAAAAAATAAAATAATAATAAAATAAAAATAAAATAACAAAAAATAAATAAAATAAAATAAAAATAATAATATAAAAAGAAATTAAAATAATAATATAAGAAGAAAATTAAAATATATAATAATAATAAAAAGAAAAAGAAAATTAAAAATAATAATAATAAGAGAAAAGGAAAGAGACAACCTATGCGTTTTCATCTTTCCGTAGGTAATTTCTAGGTAATATAGGTAGGTAATATCCAGCTGACCTTTGAATTTCCCCAAACTCTCAGCCTCTACCACCCATGTAGGTAACTTATTCCGGTAATTTATAAATCGCTGGCTAAATTGAAACTTCCTGCAATCCAGCCTAAACATCTCCCTCCGTAACTTGAAATTATAGCCCCTTGTTCTAGAATCATTTACAACCGTGAAAATTTCGTCCTCATTCATTTTACTTATGCCTCTCAAAGCCTTCAACGCCTCAATCAAATCTCCTCTGAATTGCCTAGTTTCCAAGCTCTGCAACGCATATATTCGAAGTCTTTCCACATATGGACGCCCTTTTGCCGATCTCACCAGGCGAGTTACCCATCTTTGGATCCTTTGAAGAAGCACAATGTCTTTCTTTAAGTGTGGTCTCCATACTTGAGCACAGTATTCCATGTGTGGTCTAACATTAGCTTTATATAATGGGATTATGACGTCCCTATCTGTACTTGCAAAAGTTCGATTTTTTTTGGTAGTTGTTGGCACATCGGCTTCTGTGGCCATAATGCACCTCCCAAGGTTTTTGCAGTACTTCGATCCAAGCCAGAGGCGGAATTCGAACCCGCGACCTTTGGGTTGCCAGGCAGGCACTTTACCCACCCGGCTAGCCCGGTCGGCAAACGTTCGATAGATCGTCGATATGACACCATGGGCCTTCCTTGAAACCAGTCTACAATGCTCGGAGAACTTCATGTCTGACCGTATCGCAATACCCAAGTCCCTTTTCTCCACTAACCGGTTCTTCAACTCCGCCAAGTGTATAACTTATACAGTAACAGTAATAAAGTAAGAACAATTTCTTCGTTATCTTTCAACGTATGTTTTGTGTGTATTTCAATGCTATTCAAACGTTTTATCTACTGTTATGGCACCAAGGAGAAAGCCGCACCAACCATCTTCCACCACCCCCTGTTACCTGTATGACAGTTTCGCCACCAGGCGAAACTGTCATACAGGTAAAAGGGGTGGTCGAATACAGGTCAGTTACCACGGGGATGTTAGGGGGGGAAGAGTTAGAAGACTTGACGGTTGGTCTGGTATGGTTGTTAAGAAAATAGGGCGGGTGCATTGTAATTCCTAGTTTGCATTCTTCGATCATTTTAATTGGCAATTTCGTGTGTAAACTGTGAGCTATTCCATCAGTCAGGTAAACTGTGAGCTATTCCATCAGTCAGGTAAACTGTGAGCTATTCCATCAGTCAGGTAAACTGTGAGCGTTCGTAATAAGAATACGAAGATAACCGTGAAAAAAAAAATAAAAGTGAAATATCAAGAGAATTTCCTCGAAATAATTTTTCTGTAGCTGCTACTAGTATTGGTTTTTATTCTAGCATAGTACATTTCAGTTACAACAAATGGCGTGAATTACATGCTCACCCGGAAGTAGTTGTAGTGTATTAAAATCTAACCTCATCCTTGTTTTTATTCATTTTATTTTCGGTATCTTTTCTGCTCTACAGTTTTCATTTATTTACCCAAATGAGTAATGATGCCAGTACTAACTATATTTTAGAAGTACTATAAATACTTCTAAGATATAGTTCGACTGATCGATCGAAACACATTAGATTTAATACTGAAAGAAAAAGTTTGAAAGGAAGGAAGGAGTTCCAATTTTTTCTTCAGCAGCAGCCCCAAATAGATAATATAAAAGTATATGAAGTTTTAGAAGAGGATAATGCTTCTTATAAAACAGAAAAGTAACAGTTAAGAACAAAATTAGGTCATTTAATATTGTTTTTGAGGCAGTCTTTGTCGTTTTGCAGAAAATCCTATAATCCTCGTCTAAGTAACAAGTTAAATCCTTTCTACCCAAAAACCTGAGACGTCGCTGCTCAGTTCCTTAAAATAACAGAAAATCCCAGATCAGGAAGACATGTAAGTGTTTGTAAATACTATTTCTTCTCTTCTGGAAACATTACATAGAAAATCTAAACATGGTGTCTCTGAAAAGTCCAGCGGAAATCCATTCCAGTAAGGAAGAAGTGCAAAACGACTGGCCATGGCATAGTTGTGTATTAAAAGAATGAACTAAAATGAAGAAAGTCTTAGTGAAACAAAATGTATATTTGTAAGAAACATCTACGTATAACCACAGCCTATAATGGCGTATACTTTCTAAAACAGAAAGGGCCACACACGCAAGAAATCCATGCTCAGAATTTCAGGTCTTTTCGGAGTTGTGTGTCATAAGTAAGCTGTGAACGAACCCTTATATACTATGAAGGGCTGTTTTTTCTGGCAAAAACGACGAAGACTATCACGAAAGATTCTGTTAAAATCAAAGAACTTTCGAAAAGGCAGCTGCCTCATCTGCTATATTGGTTGCAGTGAGAGGAAGAATATCAATAGCTAATGCAAGGAGAGAGAGAGAGAGAGTGAGTAGTCTTCAGGTCTCATTTTCACACGAAGGAATCCTAGTTTCCTTTCCTCATGAATTCATATTTACTGTAAGTATGAATTGAAAGGATCAAGAGTCTTTCCTTCGTTTATAATAGGTTTATCACTTTTCACTGTTTGGAGAGTTTTGGGTCCGAATCCTGCAAGAATTCTTAAAAATTCCTGTTGTTAATTGCATACTTGTACAGACAGTAAACACGATAAGTTATGTCTTCGACAAATGAATGTGCTGTACTATTGCAGAGTGGTAGATTGCCAAGCAAATAACAAAATAAAATAAATAATAATAAAATAAAATAATGGCCACTATCATAGTGAGATCAGATTAAAAATTTAGCAGTTGGGTGAGAGAACCTGTACCTTCGTGTTAATCATAGTTTTCTGTTTGTCAAATGAGAATAAAAGTACGTAATCTCATTTCATCTTGATATTCGTGAACAAGCAGGCCTAACTTTTTACTTTTTCAACAATTTTTAAGCTAAATATCTTACAATAAACTGAAAAAAAAAAAATAGAAATAAATTTATGGAATATTTTCACTAGAAAATGAACAGTGAAGATAATATTTTCTCTTGAAATTTCGGAACTAGATGGCTTTAACATAAAGCGAAATATAAAGTTATAAAGCGAAATATAAAGTTATATCACTCTCTATTTTAGGACAGAAGTAAATTAATATTAGTATTATCCATTTAGTGCAAGGAATCCACAGGCTTTCTTTTGCTGCAGCGGAAAAAAATACAAAGTAGACAAGAAAATAGACAAATTATGCGCTTCCCTCCTCACATAGGTAAAATTAAATTATTATATTACGGTCTCCCGTAAATGATTACACATACCCGTTTATGTATTATGTCTGTAAATTGCGTGTGTTCTTTTGTCGATTTGCCTGTTTTGCTGGACGAAAAACTCCAGTTTCTGGGGAAAAACCTTGCTATCTACGCTTGAGACCGACTAACTCAGTCACGGAGTGAAAAAAACCCATTGAAGTTCTTCACGTCATCGATGGTATTTGAACCCGGGCTTTTTCCACCCGGTGATGGTACCACTGCGCTACTCGCGCAGACTCACATAGGTAACTCTCCCGTTCACCTTTTAATTTCTTCAAATTGACAGTCTGAACTCCTATTTGAGGAGACATCTCGTTCCGGTAATAAACAACTTGCTGACAAAAAGAAAACTTTCTGTAATCTGTCTAAGCCTGGTTCCCTGAAATTTGAATTAGCATTAGTAGAGGCATATGATGCAACAAAGCAAGCTTATATAGCATCAGGCAAAAAGAAAAAAAAAAACTTCCGATTTCATCCATCCATTCGCGCGAAACGTTTGTCCACTTTTTCCTTGAATTTATTTAAGCTATCAGCTTCAACAATGACAGATGGAAATTTGTTCCAGCAATCAAGTAGCCGCTGGCTAAAGGCAAATTTCCGCATATCTATTGGACAACTGTCTTTCCTCAATTTAAATTTATTCCCCTTCAGGTTAATAATCTGAGCAGGAGGAAGAATCCCATCAGCATTGAGCCTGTTCAATCCATTCATGGCTTTTACACCTCAATCACATCACCCCCCCCCACATGTGCCTAGTCTCCAGAAGGTGCAATTTTCTGAACTTAAGCCTTTATTCGTAAAACCACCCTTTTGTTCACCTCACCAATTTTGTTGCTCCTCTCTGTACTCGTTCTAGCAACTCCACATCCTTCCTAAAATGAAGCTTCCAGACCTGTACGCAATACTCAAATTGTGGCCTGACCATTGCCTTATACAAGGGGATAATCACCTCCTTATCTCTGCTAAAAAAATCATGTATATCATTAACGAGACCCCATGACCTGCTCTGGCAGCCTGTCTGAACTGCTAAGAAAACTTCATATTTGACTGCACAATTACCCCCAGGTCTCTTTCATTCTTCATTACCCTGAGTGTAACACCACACACTTGGTACATTTATCTTGGGTTACTGCATTTAACATTGACAAATGCAAAGTAAAATTATTACTTTGCATTTGTCAATGTTAAACTTCCATTCCCACTACTCAGCCCATCTAGCCAATTTTTCTAGATCGTGTTGCAGTACCACACTGCCATTAAAAACCCTGCCAATCTTTGTATCATCTGTAAATATCTTCGAAATTAAGCTTGATATACCTTCATCGTTATTATTGATAAATATATAAACCTTTGAATGAGCCCAACACCGAACCCTGGGGGCACCACTAATAACATTGGTCCACGATGGGCGTGTCCATTGATTACCACTCGCTGTCTTCTCCGACTCAACCATCTTTTTATCCGTTGCAGCAACTTGCCCTTAATGCCATACTCCTCCAATTTGTAGTCTTCCATGTCATGTGCAACAGTATCAAAAGCTTTACCCCTGATGGCAGTTAAATCTTTAAGTAAATCCCCCATCAGTACACTGTGATCACTGTCACTTAGTGGTTCCTTTATCTGTAAATTCTTAATGTATGAATAATCACTGCTGATAAGCATATCAAGAGAATTACTCCCTCTGGTTGCCTCTCGAACATGCTAATGTAGAAAACAATCATCCGATAAATCCACAAAACCCTTGCAAGTGTGGGAGTGAACAACTCACAAGTCCCAATCAATATCTGAGAAGATAAAAATCTCCCATTATAAGCCATTCTGATTTTCTGGCCCATTCTATTTCTTTGTATAATTGTTCATTGTATTTAGAGTCATTAGGTCTATAACACACTCCAACTCTCATTCCGAGTGCACATGTCACACCAAACTAACTTAACATTGCACTGTCCATCTATGTCAACTGGATACATTTTCTTAGATTTTACGTGTTACTTAACTAAGAGCATAACCCCTCCTCCCTTCCTATCTTGTTTATCCTTTGTGTACACATTGTATTCCCCAAATTCCAATTCTGCATTCCTTATATCTGAGTGAAACCACAACTCTGATATGGCAACAATATCGGCTTTTGATGTCTTGACCAGCACTTCAAATTCATCAAATTTATTTATTTTCCTCCTAGCATTGGTATACATGCAAGTATACATGCACCTGTTTTTACCCTAACTTAGTTACTGTAACACAGCCCATGTATTTACTTGTTTTATGACTCCCAGCAACTTGCTTTTCAGGCTGTTGCTCATTCCAATAGAAGCATTGCAAGAATCACTTCCACCTCTGCCTGCGGCTACTGTTAATCTATTACTCTGTCCCCAAGCTAGCAGTTTTCAGACCCACCTAAGATTGCCTCGATAGCATCAGCAAATATTCTTGCACCCTTTATATTTACTTAAGTGCATCCTATCCTAAATGAAAACGAACTGCACTTTCGGAAACGATTCGGCAAACGAAAAAGGACTATGATTTTGCGATACTGGAATATTCAACGCCTTTCAACTAAAACAAACTTTCTTCGGATGAACTGAAAAATTCAAGTTAGACATCGTCGTGTTATCAGAGACAAAGAAAACGGGATGTAGAGAGGAAATAATGGGAGAATACTACCATTTTTGGAGCGGAGTCGATAAGAGTGAAAGAGCAAGAGCAGGAGTTTCTGTTGCTGTTAAAAAGAAATTGAGACACAACATCAAAAACTGGCAATTTATTAATGAAAGAATGATCTCATTGGAACTGACAATGTATGGGAGAGAAATATGTATTTTGGGAATATATGCCAAGACTAATGACACCGCCGATACCTTGAAGGATGAATTTTGGGAGGATCTGAGAGAACTAATAGAAAAAATCCCTAAGAACAAAGAGATATTTCTAATGGGAGATTTCAATGCAAGAGTAGGAACTGAACAAAACAGCAAAGTTATTGGAAGATTTGGAGAGAAACAGAGGAAGAGGAACGACAACGGAGACAGACTATGCAATCTTTGGGAACAGTTCGACTTGAAAATAAACAACACATTTTTCCAACACAAGGATATCCATAAATATACTTGGTCACAGGAGACAAGAGAAATTAGATCAGTTATAGATTACACTATTTCAAAAAATTCAAGGGCATATGTATTGAAAGATGTCAGAGTTTATAGAGGAGCCGAATGGGGATCTGACCATTTTCTTGTTAAAACAACACTGAGATGGAACTGGATTAAGAAAATATGTATGGACAACCAACAATGCAGGGAAGGAGAAATGTTTGCTGTTACAAGATCAATTTAACGTTGACCTACTCCAGGACGACAGCATTAGAAACAACTTCACCCAGAGACTGAATGCTGCAATTAAAATAGAGATAAAAGGTAATACTAAAGAAATCTACGAATATTTAAAAAATACTGTTAAAAAAATAGCTCATGAAATCCTAGGCAAAAAAGAAGAGCCAAGAACCAAAAAAGACCTGGATTACAGAGAACGTAAGAGCTACTATAGAGCAAAAGAAACTTGCATATCAGAAATGCCTGGGTGATAGGAATGATGCATATAGGAACATTTATGTTGAAAAAAAGAAAATAGCCAATCGGTTGGTAGTAGAAGCGAAAAATGAAGAATGGGAAAGGAAATGCCCAACTATTAATAGCAAATTGGGCTTCAAGCAATAAGCGGAAAGACTTGAGAAAACAGAATAAACACTACTCTGGTTTGCAATTAATACCTTTGAAAGACTGGACGGAGTACACTGAAGGACTTTTAAGGGAAGACCGGGAAGAGTTCAAGACGATGGAGGATTTTGGTGTAGAAGACTCGGGGTTAAAAGTTTCTGTTAGGGAAGTGGAACTCCTGCTAAAGGAAGAAAGGAATGGCAAAGGAAGGAAAGAGTAGGAGACCGGCAGAATTATTACTTAACAAGTACAGGTCACTGTTGAAAAAAAGCCGTGAATTAGGGTTGAATTTGAAAGTGTCTGCAATACTGTCCAGACACGATAGGAGAGAAAATATGATGAGAGCCTTGTCGATCAATTCGGCCCTGGAAAGATTGTGCAAGGCTCAAGGGATAGAATTTTTCTCAGCCTGGTCCGTACTTGTTGACAGGAGAGACTGCTTCTACAGGGATGGGATACACTTAAATAGAAAGGGTGCAAGAATATTTGCTGATGCTATCGAGGCACTATTAGGTGGGTCGGAAAACTGCTGGCTTAGGGGGGACACAAGGACTAATAGATTAGCAGTAGCCACTGGCAGAGGTAAAAGTGATTCTTGCGCTGCTTCTATTGGAATGGGCAGAAGTCTGAAAAACAAGATGCAAGGTATTTCAGAGACTGCTGGGAGTCATTGCGGTACAAGTAAACCCATGGATTGTGTTAGGGTAGCTAAGAATAGAACCAGGTGCATGTATACTTGCGTGTGCACCAACGCTAGGAGTTTGGTAAATAAATTGGATGAATTTGAGGTTTTTCTCAAAGCATCAAAGGCGGATATTGTTGGGATATCAGCGACGTGGTGCCACACAGATATAAGGGATGCAGAACTGGAATTTGGGGAGTACAAAGTCTACAGAAAGGATAGACAGGATAGGAAGGGAGGAGGGGTTATTCTATTAGTTAAGAAACACATAAAATCCAAGGAAGTAAAGCCAGTCCACTTCGCTGGACAGTGCAGTGTCGAGTCCGTTTGGTGTGGCATAAGCTTTGGGAGATCAAAATCGAGAGTAGGAGTGTGCTGTAGGCCTAATGACTCTGATGAATATAATAAGAAACTGTACAGGGAAATAGAGTGGGCCAGTAAATCAGTCTTATAATGGGGGCTTTTAATTTCCCAGATATTGACTGGAATTTGTGGGTTGGTCACTCACACACTAGCAAGGCTTCTGTGGATTTAATGGATGATTGTTTTCTATATCAGCATGTTCCTGAGGCAACTAGAGGGAGTAATACTCTTGATTTGATTATCAGTAGTGATTCTTCATGCATTAAGAATCTGCAGATAAAGGAAACACTAGGTGGCAGTGATCACAGTGTGCTGAAGTGGGATTTACTCAAAGAGGTAACTACTATTAGGGGTAAAGGGAAGGGTTATTGCTTTCGTAAAGGCGACTACGATGGTCTGAGACAATATTTAAATTCTATACAATGGGACCAACTGATGATGTTACCAACAGCAAATTCAAAATGGGAAACATTCAAAGAACTTATCTTGGAAGCTACTAGGCTTTACATACCAACTAAGAAATATTGTTCAAGGTTTAGGCCTATATGGATGTCAGATGAACTAATGAGACATATGGCAGAGAAGTAAAATGCATGGGATACATATAAATTAACACATGATGCAGAAGCCCATGACAGATACAAGTTGATCTGTAACCAAGTTACAAAGAAGGTTAGGTAGGTGAAGGCAGATTACGAGAAATCTTTGGCAAGGGATGCAAAGAAAAACAGCAAAGAGCTCTTTACTTATGTAAACTCTAGAAGGAAGGGGATGAATCAGATTGGTCCACTTGACACCGATGGTTCAACTGCTGATGATCCTGCTCAGGTAGCTAACAAACTAAACGAGTATTTTTCATCAACATTCACATATGAGGAGTTATTCAGTGAGGGGAATGCCAGAAGTGTATTCAACTCTGGCAGTAAGCTAGATAATCTTGTAATAACCGAGAGTAAAGTGGAGGAGAAATTGTTGAAGATAAACACAAGAAAGGCACCTAGGGTGGATGGGATCTAACCAGTTATATTAAAGGAGGCAGCAAAGGAAGTAAGCAAACCCTTATCCATAATTATGAGAGCTTCCTTGGACTCAGGGGAGTTACCCATAGACTGGAGATGTGCAAATGTGACCCCAATTCACAAAGGAGGATCAAAGGCTGATACAAGTAATTATAGACCTGTGAGTTTAACTTCTGTTCCAGGAAAATTAATGGAGGCACTGGTTAAAGAAGCACTACAGGATCATCTAGACAAGATTTCAGTTATAGCTCGGACACAGCATGGTTTTGTTAAGGGAAAGTCTTGCCTGACCAATTTGATTGGATACTATGATGCAGTCACAAAAGAACTGGATGAAGGGAATATTATACTTCGATATTATATACTTGGATCTTAGAAAGGCGTTTGAGACTGTTGCACAAATTGGAGCAGTGTGGCATTGGAGGGAAATTGCTGCTATGGATAAAGGGGTGGTTGAGGGGGAGAAGACAGAGAGTGGTAATCAATGGACACTGCTCATCGTGGACTAATGTTATTAGTGGAGTCCCTCAGGGTTCAGTGTTGGGTCCATTATTGTTTTCTGTATTTATAAATAATATTGATGATGGTATATCAAGCTTAATGTCCAAGTTTGCAGATGATACAAAGGGTGGCACGGTTATT
Organism: Mastigoproctus giganteus; assembly: GCF_048544385.1. Classification (NCBI taxonomy): domain Eukaryota; kingdom Metazoa; phylum Arthropoda; class Arachnida; order Uropygi; family Thelyphonidae; genus Mastigoproctus; species Mastigoproctus giganteus. Next base: position 53,147,228 of record NC_143576.1, on the reverse strand, counting down.
AAGGACACTACTGTCGCTATGCTGCTGCAACAGGATCTGGAAAGGTTGAGCAGATGGGCTGAGAGGTGGCAAATGAAGTTTAACACTGATAAAAGTAAAGTACTACATATGGGAAACAGCAACCCCAGAGCAACGTATGAACTCTGTGGTACTAAACTGATCTGGGGGTAATTCTGCAGGCAGATATGAAGTTCTCTGAGCAGTGCAGACGGGCTGCAAGAGTAGCTCATGGTGTCTTGTCAATGATATACAGGAATTTTTCCAGCAGGGATAAGGAGGTGATTATTCCCTTGTATAAGGCAATGATCAGGCCACACCTTGAGTACTGTATACAGGTCTGGAGGCCTCATTTCAAGGATGTAGAGCTGCTGGAACGAGTACAGAGAAGGACAACAAGATTAGTGAATGGAACAAAGGGTTGCTCTTACGAAGAAAGGCCTAAGTTTTGCAAATTACAGTGTCTGGAGACTAGGCACCGGCGAGGTGATCTGATAGAGGTGTATAAAGCATTGAATGGTTTGAGCATGCTCAATGATGATGGGATTTCCCTCTTGCTCAGAATAATCACCTGAGAGGACATAAATTCGAATTGAGGAAACACAGATGTAGGATAGATGTGCGGAAATTTGCCTTTAGCCAGCGGGTGGTTGGTTGGTGGAACAGACTTCCATCCCTTGTTGTAGAAGTTGATAGCCTCAATAATTTAAGGCTCAGCTGGACAGGTATTTCGAACGAACGGAGGGATGAAGTGGAAGTTTTTTTTTTGGCTGTTGCATCGTATGTCTCTGCTAATGCTAATGCTAAATCACCCGGACCTGGAGGAGTTTACATGGACCTTCTGAAAAATGGAGAAAGCGGACTGGCTGTTCTAATACAAAAACTGTGAAATATATACTGAGGGGAGAAGAAATACCGAACGAAATAATGACAGGATATATTACATCAATTTATAAGAAGGGCGATCGGAAAAGCTGTTCAAATTACAGAGGAATATGCGTCCTGAACCCGCTGTTAAAGATCCTTGGAAAATGGATCAGGAACCATTTAGAAGCCCGAATCGAGATATCAGAAGAACAAAGTGGTTTTTCAGCCGGGAGGTCATGTATAGACCATATCTCAACAGTACGACAGATCCTTCAAAAATGCCAATCAAAAGAAAAAAAATCTTTATGATTTTCATTGACCTTGAAAAGGCATATGACAGTATTCCAAGAAAACTCTTATGGGAAGCACTGAAAGAGGCAAATATTGATGGACAACTGATTAACATTATTAAGGCAATTTACAGAAATAATAGATGCAGAATTAAAGTGGGATCAGCTTTGTTACCTGAATTCCACACTTCAAAAGGCTTATTACAAGGTTGTTGCATGTCAGCAATACTTTTCAAAATTTATATCGACATCTGCCTAAGAGCCTGGTCAAAAAAATTCAATGAAATGGGATTGCCGATTGTTAAGAACACCGATATTCGTAATTTACTTTTTGCAGACGATCAGGTGGTGATAGCACAAGACTTAGAAGATGCAAAGTATGCATGTCGTCAATTGTTTGAGGAATATAAACAATGGGGTCTAAAAATCAATTTTAGCAAGACTGAAATGTTGTCTTCAGGAGCAGGACACGTTCTAAATATTGCAGGTTTTAAAATCAAATAAGTCGACAAATTCAAATATTTGGGATCAATCTTACAAAGTGATGGATCATCCCAAGCAGAGATCTATAAGAGAATTGCAGACGACAGAAAGGCTATCGGCATGTTAAATTCTGTTCTGTGGAGCAAAAATATCCTAAATAAAACAAAGAAACTATATTTCAAACGATTGTACTAAGTCTTCTATTGTATGGAGCGGAAACCTGGACATTGAATAGGCGAGCGGAAAACAAATTGCTCTCCACAGAAATGGATTTTTGGAGACGCTCTGAAAAAGTCTATTATTGACACCATCAAAGAAAAGCGTCTAACATTGTATGGACATGTAAAACGGATGCAAGAAAACAGATATCCAAAGGCTATCCTGAAATGGATACCTCCTGGAAGAAGGAGAAGAGGAAGACCTAGGAGGACATGGATGGATGGAGTACGGGAATGCATGACAGCCTGAGGCTTAACCGACCAAGACACCCAGAACCGCACTTTATGGAGGGAAAAAATTCCTAACAAGAAATAACTTGTAGGCTGAGGAAACCCATTGTCAATGGAAACACTCCTCTTGAAGAAGAAGTATCCTATCCCAGTAGAAGCAATCTCTCCTGTTAACAAGCACAGTAATAATAATTTAGCAATAATCATTTAATATCTTTAATCATAATAATTAATAATAATTTAACAAGCACATTAATTTATGGCCTATAGTTCTGGAATTGTTTATAAAAGTGAAAATTTAGCTTTCATTCATTTTAAACCTCCCCTGTCCGAACCCCTTATAAATCTCAATCAGGTCCCCTCTAAGGTGCCTGGTTTCCAAGTTCGGTAGTCCACATAATCGAAGTCTTTCCTCGTACGGTCGGCCTTTTGCCGATCTCAGTATGCAAATTGGACATTTTCAAGAAGCTCAATGTCACTCCCTATCACTAGAGACTATTGTTCGATAAATCATCGATAGGACAACATAGGCTTTCCTGGCCGCCTGTTTACAATTCCAAGAGAACTTTATATCGCCCGTATCATAACTCCTAGATATTTTCCTCTACTGTCTTTAATTCAACCACAGTAAATGTATATACATTACTTAGGGGGTGCTGTTCTCTAAGTTGCAATTTGCTGCATTAAAACACTTTTGTGGCCGTTCTTGAAGCACGTTTAGGCCATCCTGAAAGAGCGCATCTTGGCGCTGATTATAAACGACTCCCCAGATCTTTACATCATCTACAAATTTTGATATCACGCCTCCTAACCCTTTGTCGATGTCTGGCGAATCTAACACTGGCGAATCTACTACATAGTAAAGAAATTTACTAGTAGGTAAATTTATGGTAAAGCCTTATGATATAAAATAATGATAAAGCCTTTTGTATAGTGTTTCTCAATACATCACACGTCAACTACGAGCAGAGAATACTAGTATCCTGCTGTCATTACATCAGATATATTGTCGGTCAAAATAATCTTCGAAAGAATGAAGCATGTGAACAAAAAAGGCCTGCAATCTAAACTGAAGATTTCCTACACTATAAATCAATTGCAAGAAGCTTAAAGCAAAATTGCGCCTAATCAGAAGGCAAACTAAACTCCTGGATTCAGTATGCCTCTGCCATCACTAAGAGTCTGACCCAAGCTTAATGTCAAGATTTGGCTGCTAGATGATAATATTTCTCCAGTCTCTGTCCTAATTCTTAAATAAAATGGACGGGAACTATCTTCTCTCCGATACATTGCAAATACCCTCGGTGAAGCAATCTCCAAGATATCCACATCAGCATTATATAGCTCATCTCTACAAAAAAATTAAAGCTATTGCTGCTATTAGCATCAACGACTTAGTCCATATTGCGTGAGTACACCGATGAGCCAAAATATTATAACCATCGAGTCGTTATACAAATCGAAGTAACTGCAGGTGAACTACGGCGCGTGCTCGGGTCGACACACGGTATTAAAAACACCTGATACCGAGCTCTGCTAATCGTCTGCGCGGGTAGTAGCACAGTGGTATCGTCACCGTCCACACCGGATGGAAAAGGCAACGGTTCGAATCCCGTCGATGACGCGAGGAACTTTAATGGGCTTTTTCACTCCGTGGTTGAGTTAGTCGGTCTCAGGCATAGATAACAATGGCGCCTCCGTAGCCAGGTGGGAAGGAGCAGCACACGCTTCTTAATTAGACCGGGGTTCGAGTCTGTCACCACCAAATACGGAGGATGCGGAAAGGTCAGGAATGACCACCGCATATCCCGGAGCAATATGGCCTTAGTTGCTAATGCTCCTAAAAACCAAATAACAAACAAACAAACAATAGATAACAATGATTCCTCCCCCCCAGAAACTGGGTTTTTTTCGTCCAGCAAACAGGGTAGATGCAATCATTTACAGGGGACCCTAATATCATAATTTGTTTTTGTTTGAGCTCCGTTAATCAGTATTATTCTTGTTCTTCAGATGTGAAAGGCAGTGGACTTAAGCGAGTTTGACAAAGGCCAAATTGTAATGCCAGACGACTGGGTCAGAGCATATCCGAAAGTGGCCCGAGCAGGGAAAACCCACGAATCGCCTGCAAAGTGTTGGACGACCACGACTCATCGATGCTCGAGCTGAGCAAATGCTCTCCCGGATGGCGACTGTGGCGCAACTCACCGGTAATTGGAACGCTGGTGACGGAAGTAATGTGTCACAACACACAGTACATCGAACCCTGCTGAAAATGGGACTGGGTAGCCACAGTACCCACGCTAATCACGGTTCACCGGCGACAGCGCCTACAATGGGCACGCGAGCGTCGAAATTGGACCTTGACTGATTATAAGAAGGTCGTCTGGTCCGATGAATTACGTTTCCTGTTGCAGTATGTGAACGGCCTGGTACGTGTGCGTCGTTTACCTAGGGAAATGATGCAGTCGGGATGCACTGTGGGACGAAAACAAGCAAGCCAATGGCCGCGATGTTCTGCTGTTATCCATGTGCCGGGCACTCTGGCGTCTACCACCTACCTAAACGTCATTGCTAACTAGGCACACCCTTTCATTGTAAACAGGCGGCCAGGTATTGCGCTGGCCTCCAAATTCCACAAACATAAATCCTATCGAGCAGCTGTGGTTTGTGTTCGAACAGCAACTCCGATCTGCGGCGTCTCATCCATGGATCTTACAGGAGTTAAAGGATCTGCTGGTTACGCGTTGGTACCAGATACCACAAGACACATTTAGAAATCTTGTAGCGTCCATGCTTCGCTGGGTACGAGCTGTTTTGGCTGCACGTGGAGGACCAACATCATATTAGGTAGGTGGTCATAATGTTTTTGTTCATCGATGTATATGATGTCCGTAAATTGCGTGTTCTATGGTCAATTTTGACTGATGGCTGGACGAAAAACCCAAAGTTCCAGGAAAGAACCATGCTACCCTCGCCTGAGACCAAATAACTTAGCCACGTTATGAAAAAAAGTTCATAACAGTTCCTAGCGTCATTGGCGGCATTCGAACTCAAGTCTTTTCCACCTGGTGTGTGTGGGGGGGGGGGGTTACTGTAGTGTGTTAGGCATATCAGCAACTTAGACCATATGCCAGAGGTTTAAAGATGTATGGATTTTGTACACATATACAAAATCCATACACCTTTAAACCTCTGGCATTGACAGCGTTCCGTTTCACACCACAATGTATAGTACGTGGATATGGGGGAAACCTCTGGTGCCATTTGACACTAAACACACTCTACATTACGTTGTATATAATATGTCTGTAAATTGCATGTGTTCTGCGGTCGGTTTACTGAACGAAAATCCCGAGTTTTCGGGAGAAAAAGAAAACATGCCAGAGGTTTAAAAATATTTCCACTTCACATGCATTATTTGTTGCATTTAACAACAAATTCGCAAGTGGTAAAAAAAGTGTTGATTTAATTTGGTTAATCATTCATTACTTAATCAGACCATGTATAGTTTCATAATTTACAAAGTGCATTTAATCATAAGGAGTCCAAAATTTCCAAATTTATTTCTAAGAAATAATGGAAGTATACATGCGGGACTAATTTTAATTTAGTTTCCAGTTAGTTCTGAATGTTTTCAGAAGATGCAACGCAATGCAATGTACCACATTGATTTCAGCGTTGTGAACAGTATACTATGTTTATAAAACTTAAAATGGCATCCTTTATTCATCAAGAACACACACAAGCCAATCGTGCCAACTTGTGTGAAGCAATGTTAACTGGATCTTTCTTTTCCTTGATTGTCAAGATGGATGAGACATGGATTCCAGTCTTCAATCGAGAAAGGAAACGTCAGTCAGCCCAATTCAAGCAAGCCCTTTGATTCACCACTCAAAAAGTTCCACGTTGCTGCGATTATAGAGAAAATGATTGCTGCTGTTTTCTGGGAATTTGATGGAATAATCCTTACATGTTATGTACCCAAGAGCATTTAGTGAAAAGATATCAAATGAAGAAACGTTCCTCCTAGCATTTCAGAAAACCGTCCATACAGACTGAATAACATCATTTCCATTAGAATAAAGCTTCAACCCATCGTTTTGGAAATGTGCAAAATTAAAAAAAAAAAAAAAAAACATTTAGATTATCTCATATCCTCCATACTCATCTGCACTTGCACCTAGTGACTTTTTTGTTGTTCCTTACAATGAAGGATGCTCTTCGTGGCAGACGATTTCCTAGTCGACCAGCAGCTGTTTACGCCATTCGCCAGTGGGCTTAACGCACCTCCAAATAAAGCCTTGCCGTGGCCTTCGCAGTTCGGAAGAATAGGTGTGAAAAATGTCTGCAGCTTCTAGGAAACTATGTTGTAAAGTAAGGCAAGTGAAACTTCTGTATCTTGTGTACTTTATGAGAAATAAATTTGGAGTCCTTATAACATGAATGCACTTCGTAATTAATTAAATTAAAGCAAGTCTTTAGAACAGTGGTTTTCAACCGGGGTGCCGCGGCACCTTAGGGTTCCGTAACAACATTCCAGGGGGTGCACGTAATTTGGGTTTAAGTTACTTAAACTTATTTTTTTGAATTTATATATTTATTTTATTATAAAAAGGTGTGTGGTATCTTTTTAATTTTCTGGTGATCTATAATTGATGTTTATTACCTCTATATAAAGAATAAAATTATAGAGTATATATATATAATTTGTATTATGAATTGTAATTTTGTTTATAGCTTTATTATTGCAATAACTATCATATAACATATATTTTTAATATTGTGTGTGTGTGTGTGTGTGTGTGTGTGTGTGTGTGTGTGTGTGTGTGTGTGTGTGTGAATAATGGTTTTAAAAGTTAGAATGAAATGAAATAAAATAAATAAATATAAATCTATCATTAGAGGCAGCAAAATGCACATCCTCCATATGATGCCCAGTACATAATCGATAATTAATATAAAAATAAAATTAATACATACGGCAGTAGCATGGAAAAACTGTAGAGCAAAAATTAACATAAAAATTAAATGAACAGGGAAGGGAAAAGACTGAATCTGTAGCCGAAAGTCTCCAAGTAATTTAGAAGTTTAATTAAACCCAATTAATAATAAATCCATTTTAAATTTAAAATATAAAGCCAATTATGTAATAATGCAATTATGTAATAAAATAAATTACTTAGGGGTGCCGTTATTAAAAAAAAAAGGTTGAAAACCACCTTTAGAAGATGAAAAAAAAAGTTAGTTCACATTTCCCTTACCTTTCAGAAATGGCTTCGAAAGTATTTAGAGAACAGGTGTAAATGGACCTTTAATAAAAACTTAGACTTAATTTGATTGCATTATTTTTAAGGAGTATTTAATTTTCTAAGTACTTATAGTATGTGAGACGGAGCTGCCCATCGATCATAACTGGCAGAGTGTAATTTCGTTCCTTCTCTGGGTCTCAGAGTAGCGGTTTAGTAGTAAACAGCATAGGATTGCAATAAGTAATCTTTAAAATGTAGATGAAACAGCTACAGCAGGGAAATTTACTACATTCGCCCAGAATTTTATAAAATACGAGTGTCTCAGCGGAATAAATTCAGCCGAACTGTAATAAAGTACAAAGATCGTGGGGGGGGGAGAAAGCATAATTCAATTTAAACTTCTGAATTGAGTTAGTTTCAAAGTTTTCTCTTCTAATCCGTAATCCCAACATTCTCGCTTTTCATAATTAAATTGTTTAATATTCCGGCTGCGTTTCATTCTGTTTTTTCTTTCTTTTTTTTCTGAGATTTTTGACTAATAAGAGAGAAACAAATCTCTTGGGCACTTCACTGCTTGACTGAGGTTTTATATTCAAATGAATTTGTCTCCAGTAATTTCTGTATGGAGAACGAGTAACGGTCGCGCTACAGTGATAATCGAATAACAGCCTACACGTGGAAAGAAAGCAACCAGAAATATTTATTTCACGACGAGTATCCCCAATAAATTTTAATTCAAATGTACAAATATACACTTAGCTTATATATTAGCAGTGCCAACAGGTTCTCGTATGGCGAAAGTATAAGTGTCGTTTTTTTTTTTTTTTTGGTAGTTGTTGGCGCATCGGCTTCTGTGGCCATAATGCAAAAACCCAAGGTTTTTGCAGTACTTTGATCCAAGCCTGAGGCGGGATTCGAATCCGCGACCTTTGGGTTGCTAGGCAGGCACTTTACCCGTCCAGCTAGCCCGGTCGGCATATAAGTGTCGTAAAAAAAACACTTCAATTTGCACCACAGAAGAAAACGTTTTCTGAAAAAAATCAGTTTTCTCTACGCTATCAATCAGTATGTATACTAATAATAACTAGAAATGAGCAGAAGAAATGATGATAGAAGAAAAGGATAAAATATACTTTTAAAGTCATACCGACAGACTGTAGGAAGATGTATACGGAAACAACATTGGAAGCCCGAATTTGATTGATGAACAACAAGAGGGAAAGTGATCAAAGTGTTTTGTTATCAGACGTTCTTTAACACTTGAAGAAGGAATTATTGACGATTCTTTCAGGAGGAAATTGAATGGTGTATGCAACTATGTGCAAATTTATATATTTTCATATATATACATTGGTGTTCAAAGAAAGTGCATCACCTAGGAATTTCACATTTCTAACCCTTTTTCGCGATGGTATGTTACATTAATGACTTTCATCACAAATAGAAATATAAACAAAAGATATTTATTAATAGTTGAGGCAAAAGCTAAGTAATATTTGACAGGTTCTTCCAAAATATTCCAAAATGAGCATTTGCAACCTTTATACAATTTTATAACATTTCAGCCATAATTTTCGTGTTTTCGTAAACACGAAAACTATGGCTGAAATGTTATCAGAAGCCCTCAGTTTGCTTCAGTTTTTTTCATTTTAAATGAAACCAAAATGAAAAGTTCATCAGGTGCAAAATAATATTCAGTTGAACCGCCTCTGGCCCTGATGACAGCAGCACACCGTAGAGGCATTGACAAGATCAATTTCTGAAGATAATCAACTGATAGTTCGTGGTTCCAAACACGAATTATGAAGTTCACGAATGGTTCTTGGTTTCTTTCTGGCAACTGCAGATTCCACACGATGCCAACAGTTCTCTATAGGATTCGGGTTCGGGCTGTTTCCTGGCCAGCTAAGAGTTGTAATGGACCGTTCTTCCAACCATTATTTCACCTGTAACAAACGTAAACACATTACTGCGGAACCTCTAATACAGAAATGAAGCTAAAGTAACTACAGAAGTGCCTACTTACACTTTTCGCCCGATGACAAGGGGTAGAGTCGTCCTGAAAGATGCAGTTACTTGGCAGGTTGAAATGGTCTCTAATAGTCGGCAGCAATTTGCCTTCCAATATAGCTAGGTATCCATTGGCATTTACAGAACCTTTTACTAACTGCAGGTGACCTACTCCGCGGTACGAAATGCACCCCGTATCATTTGGCTGGTAGGGATTTCACTGTAGACACCATACAGTCTGGATGGTATTCTTCACCACGTCTACGGCAAATCGTTTGTCAGAGCCATGCTGTTGAATTTCTTCTCATCCGAGAAAATAACTGACTTCCACTGTTCGGGGATCCATTTGACATGCTCCTTACAACAAATTAATCGGGCCTTTTTCACTTTTTGTGTGAGGAGGGGCTTCTTCTTAGGACGACGGGCTACGAGTCCATTTTTGAAGAGGCGTCTTCTGACTGTTACTGCACTTGCTACCACTCCTGTATGTTAATTCCCATTCTCTTTTCAGCTCAAACGAAGAAACTTTACGGTTTCTAAGGCATAAGCGCTTCAATGCGCCGTCCTGTTTTGGCATAGAGACTCGTTTGCGTTCGGTTCCTTTTTTCCTATCAGCAGAACCAGTATTCTTGAGTTTGGAAAGAAATCTGCTCACTGTCGACTGATTACAAGACATAAGCAACAAGCTCTATAAGCAACATGACGGGAAGAACATCCTTCCTCACGTAAAGCAACAATAGCACTCTTTCTTCGTGGCGTCAACTGAACGTAATTCGCCATCCCGACACAAGCAAGGAATGACTGCAGCTCTTGCAGAGCGTGTTTATATAGCTGAAAGTAACAGCCGATGCAATATTACGTCATCTCCTACGCGTGTCAACCTTATCTGATTCAATTTGTAAGAAATGTTGCCATATACTTACATACTTACGTTATTCGTACGACAATTACAATTTTACGGGGTGATGCACTTTCTTTGAACACCAGTGTATATATATATATATATATATATAATGAATAAGGCAAATAAATTAACAATTATTATAGCAAATTATACAATAAAAGATTAAAAACTGAAAGGAGGAGAATAACTGATTAATGCCATCAATGAATACTAGATAGAACATTACATCAGTCTTATTACGTTTGAGCATAGTTTGAGCAGTTATTAAACGTGCAGTGTATTAAAGGCAAGTATATATAGGCTGGTGGCAACTAATCACTATAATAGTTATACCTAGTCCATGGTTCTAGCTTGGTAGGGATACACATGAATAATGGAAATAACAAATATTGAAAGAACAAAATAATTAATAAAGCATAAAAGTAGAGAAAATAGCGTAGAAAATAGTAACAAAATACATATGTCAAGCCAATTATAGGAAGAAGGTGACACATTTAAAGAGACTTTATCAAGGGTTAACCCCTTCAATGTGTCCTCCTACAATTAGCGAGCTATCAGTTTCTGATATCATCTGCCTGTTAATCCATGCCGAATGGTAATAAAAGATATCAAAAAGAAGAATAGCTATAATCATAGTAACAAAGTTAAAGTTAGACGAATTTTGTGGTAGTTAGACGAATTTGAGGCGGTTAACAGGCTGGATGGCTTTAGCCCGATCGATAGCCAGGACAATGAATCAAGAAGAAAAACGAATGATAGTGGTAGTTGAGAACCAATAGTTTTTTTAAGTTATATCTGTTAGTGGATGACAAAGGAGCAACAGCTAAAAAAAAAGGAGAACGGATATAGGGTGTAAGAAGAGCAATAGTACCTCAATCCCTATATATATATATATATATATACACACACACACACACACACGAAGGGATATCAAAAAGTTCCTACCCTTACCTAGAAATAATAGCCCTAGAAAGGTGAAGCTTTACAGAAACTTTAATCCTTTTCTATGTACTCTCCATGTATAGTAACACATTTCTCTCATCTGTGGATCAGTTGTTTAATGCCTTGATCATAGAAGTCCGCACTTTTTGCCTGAAACCACAATTCCACTTCATTGATGACTTCCTGAGACATGCTTTGACATGTCTTTAGTCTCTAGAGCATACCGGTACACCCAACTTTCGTCACCAACCGATCAAAACAGTTCTCAACATCCGAATTACGCAAATCCAACATTTGGCGAAAACATTGCATTTGACATTACTTCTGCAAAGGTGTCAACAAACTTGGAACCCATCGTGCGAAGACCTTAGACATGTGCAAATGGTCATGTAAAATTCTGTGGGTAGACCCATAACTAATTCCCATTGCATTTGCGATGAAATGAATTATCACACGTCTGTCACAGCACCAGCTGCTCAACCTTTGCAACCGTCTTGCTGTCTGGTTGTTGATGGCCTTCCTTCTCTTGGCTCGTCAAAGACACTTGTACGACCGCACTGGAACTCCCGTTTCCATTTTTTACAGTGTCATAGGATGGTCAATTCTGCCTATATACAGCTTTCATTTCTTCATAAATTTCCTGAACTTCCTTGCCCTGCAAATGCAGGAACTTGATCACTGCTCGATACTCCACTTTATCAACCATAGCGTCCTTTCTCAGGTTCCGAGCTCCACCTCTGGTATGCGATCACCTACGGGAATGAAATTTCACATACTAGTTATTGAAAATGTGGCCAATTTATATTAAAAACGGCATCTTCCTACTAATGTTTTATCTAGGTCTGGGGACGAACTTTCTGATACCCACTCGTGTATATATATATAATGAGTTTTTCTAACTGGGGTTGAACCACCGTACTAAGAGAACACTTTGCAATCAACTACTTCTGTAGCTGAGAGGAAAAGTACAAAAGTTCTGTAATGGCATATTTCGTTTTTGAATATTCAGGATTTAACTGAAGCCCAGAAAACTAAAATAGTTATCTAGATCCCTTAATTTAACATCGATAAATTCGTGTTCCAGGCATTAGTTGAAAAATTTTATTTAGACAACCCTCTGTTGGGGGCCTCTATATAACTAAGCGCATCCCTGAGAATGTTTCAATCATAAGTACTAATTATTTGTACTTACTATCATAAGTACTAATTATTTGAGTTAGCAAAAGACACTGATGTTTATAATATTCGCATTCTTTTCATTCCATTTATGTCAAAACAAAAAAAGTCCAACTTTGAACGACCTTCATATAAATGAGCAAAAGCACAGATCATATTCATTCATATTTTGCGGTTTTTCGTTGATAGTACAGTAATATGTCCAATTTTCACTTGTTTGAAGCGGTCTGGATTCGAATTCTCTCAGAATAGAAGAATTCTCTTAAGCTCCCTTAATCAAGGCTAACTACAGACTACTCAAAGGCTTTGAATCATCGACTAACTACGGCGGATCTCTGGGTGTAGGATTTTCTGGACAGTGAGATTTTTTCCCGTGGAACACTCATCCAGCATTTGTATGTTGTATGAGTGCAGTGCATACAGCATACAAACTTAATATACTGGCTCATTATGGACTAAGTGCTGACGTGTCTAAAAGGCACTATTATATTTTGTGAGAGACGTCGCAAACTCCCTCAATAATCCTTGTCTGTTTGCGTATGAAATGGCTTCCGGTATTCCTTTTTGTTGATTGAGAAGACAATTTGTTTCTTCAATGAACGCAAAATAATATTTTTTATTGGTGTGCTCTGTACACAATTTTCTTTCTACTTTACCCTAGTTCTAAAAAAAATTTACAACTAGAATGTAAATATTTGAAAGCTAAAAAGATCATTAAATATATTTTTCAGAACTTTATCCTTTATCCAACACGTACAGGGATTTATGCATCATTCCTTATCATTCTAATTTTCGAACTTTTAGTCGATAATGACAATCTTTCGGGGGTTCAGACAGGCAGAACAGACATGAAGCGATCATTATTGGGAGGCAGCAAGGAGGAGTACATGGTGTCCTGTCTATGATTTATTGAACAGTGGTTTATAGAGAGACAAAGAGGTTATAATTCCAGCTAGGTCGATATCTATGAAAGGCGGGGAAACACGGGTAGTTTTTTGTTCTTTAGTTGGTGCAACAAAATCTGATGTTTTTTTTTTTTTTTACTTCACCGTATAATTTAGAAAAAATAAACTTTAACAGACCGAAAGCGTTCCTACCTAATTAAGGCACTGCTTTAACCAAAGAATTTCAATTTTTCATTTTTTCACAATTAATACTAAAATAGAATAGTTCTCAAGTTACCAACGTGAATTCCAAATATGTACCTAGAGCCTCTCAGTTATTAGTTACGACATTATTAGGAATTATAAAAATGTATACAACTAAATTGGTCCTAAGAATAAAAATCACAGTGTATCTGGTTCCGCTCTTCCTTGCTTTCGTTGAAAGCACTGTGTGTTGCCGAGTTAAATCTGTCACTGGCCAACTAGTTGAAAAGGTTCTCATCAGAAATCTGGCTAAAAAAAGAGGAACACAAGAGAACTTCTTCAATAGTCGCTCTCAGAGACTAGTATTTTTTCATTAGAGAAACGGGAAAACCGTTCTCCAAGCACCCATAGTTCAAAAATATAAATAGATAAATAAAATAATAGATTGATTAATAGAAAACCAGGTGTATACCTGGTTTTCTGAGTTAGCTTACCACCAATCCAAAATTTTCAGTCTAAACCTTATAATGTTGTGTCTCTGAATGGAGGTCATTGTTAATAACAATCAACAGTATCACCATGATTACTTTAATTTAAATTAATTTAATTATTTAAAATTTTTATTTTTTACTCTCCATCTCTTTCCAATATTCGTTTTATTTTAATACATAACAAAAGCAATGCATTTGAATTAAGGTAGATTTCAGGAAGCTTATTCTTATTAGTGACGATAAACTTACTATTTTTTTTTTTTTTTGGCCAGGCTACTAGAAAGGCAGGGAAAACCAAATAAGTGCAATACCTGTACCAATGATGATAACATTAACATATAAACCAGTGGCTGCCAAACTTTTGCCTTTTGAATCAAATTTCGAACTAAGGCGTTGTGTTCACGGCACAGAGATTTATTGCCATTGAACTCCATGGAGTTTTCCTAATATCGCAGCACACGTGAAGAATTTAGCGGAACACAAAGTGGGAACCAATAATATAAACGGTTGTTAGTATAAAGTTGTATATTCTGCTAATACGCCGCTTATTGGAATCACTTCCGGACTCAGCTAAAGTGTTTAACAATAACTGAAGGAGAAACAAAAATGCAACTGTTCAGCGTTGTTTATGGACGCAGAGCATGTACATAAAATATACATAATATTTTACAATGTACATAAAATAGTGCACGGCTACAGAAAGAAAGAAATAAAATCAAGAAATGTGAAATCTTTAATTTGATTGTCTTCTATTTCTTTGAGAAAGTCATCAGTGAAAATTAAATTGGCATAATATTTCTGGAATTCAATGCAAACTATTCAAAACAAATGAAGAAAATATTAAATTTCTTTCTTTTTGTAAAAAAATAAAAGATCCACTGTAAAAAATCAAGTTGGTTGGATACAGTACTTTCACGGAGTACAGAAACAAACGAAGTGTGCTTTTCAGTTCAAGAACAAATAAGGATGTTAATCGCTTCCAGTGCACAATGCTTAAAGCGCGATAAGAGGAAGCGATAACATAAACTGAAGCACCGATTTCAGTAAACTGCGTTTTTCCGTGTATTAGTATAAATCTGATTGGGGCCTCATAAAAATGATAGCATTACACAAATAATAACATTATCTATAATCAAATAAACGATGTGCACTGTATACTTGTAAATATGTACAATGGTATTAAATGGGTTTCGTGCACATCGATTATAAATAATTCCTGTGTATGCCGAACTGCCAATATCCAAGGATCAGTTACTTATAGCTCTTCAAACTGAAAAGTGCAATTACGTCAGGCGAGGAACAAATCTAGTCAGCAACGTGAAGATGTATTCAAATTACGATACCATTTCAAATACTGATGACGAAAATTTAGATTGTTTCGGTATGCTATGTTATTATAATGTGTTAAAATATAAAATTCGACGGCTTATAAGAATTTCCATTGAAAAAAAAAACTTTTTTACGCCATTGCTATTTTATAAACAATTTACACTCCTTGTGTGCGGCAGATCACAGATAATCAAACACGGATTAATACAAGAACAACTCTGTGGAATTAAATGTCTGCCAATCTGTCAATCTATTACACGTTACCACTGATAGATTTTTTTTTAATGTTAAGATATCTTAGTAGTTAGCTAGCTGAATCGCACCCTATCAAGCAGAGTTGTCCTTAGAGTTCAGGAGTCCCAGGTGCGAGAATCAATGCAGTAAAACCTCGCTTTAATGGGCTATGCGGGATTAAGCATATCACTCTAAAGAAATACTGAGATAAATTCGCAAAAGTCGCTAGAGTATTATTAAAAGCATTAAACTGTTTAAATAAAACTAAAAAGCATTAAATGTTGATACCGTATTGTATTGCACTTTACCAGTTATGTAAAGTAGAAGAGCTTGAGATTTTGTCCTATCTTATTGTGGCATTAAAAATGACTGCAGCTTATTCAGAATTTGAAGAGCTCTCCAATTTTCTCGCTAAAGTACAGTGGACTCTCTACTTCTTATATCTGATTCTTATATCTTCTTATATCTGATATGATTAATTGGCTAGTGGAAGGTGATGAAGAGGAATATCCTGACTCCTTATCAGGATATTCCTGATAGGGAGTCAGCGAAAATAGAGATATCAGTGAAAATATTTTAATTAATATCATCAGGCTGAGGCCAATGTGTCACAGGATCCCATAGCGATGAAAAACTTGCTTCAGTGGACACTGTCCGTTATTTCCGTAGTCCGTTAAAGCGAGCGGCCTCCTAGTCGAATGGTCAGGGGCGGGAATGCAGTAGCACACGCTCTTTGAGTAGGCTGGGGTTCAAACCCCTGACTGCTAAATACCGTCGATCTGTCAACATGCACTGGACCAGCGTGACAGATTATGATCCCTTTCCCTTAGCATGAATTGTTGAGGAGTGAGGAGGCTTCCATTCTGCAGTGGGTTGATTATGGCTGCAGTTTACTTTTTTTTTTTTTTTTTTTTTTTTTTTAAAGCGAGGGTATGTACAAATTTCTTTTCTGCGTAAAATAAAATAAAAATATAAGATATCGCCTCTGAACAGATCTTATCTATATAGGAAAAAAAGAATAGCAGTTTTCCTTCCTTGGATTAAGGAGGAGACTCTTTTGTTGGGATTTGGAGGCTTTGACAGACTCGTGCTCGGGTTTCTCTCCCCTCCCTTCCCCTAAGGAATAACCCTCTTGCCAAGTGTAATCTTAATTTCTGTTTTAGTATGCCGCAGTAATTTGGGGATTTAATAGTATTCTTTTTTTTCTTTTTCTTTCTTTTTGTAATTTTGGGATACATAACCACGTACTGTCTTCATAATTAAGAAACTCATTGCTGTTTTCCTAAATCTTCACAAATATATGAACTGCAGGTTGTACAATAAATGGAATATGAAAACCAAATGGGCCGAATGCTTGAAGCGAAAATACTCTGGAGTATTTATTGATTAAGTGCCTCATTTATAAGATCCAACGCGCTAAAGTTTGTGATGTCTTTCTTGTTCTCGGGCAAAGCTTTCTATATGTTTGTAGAGTTTTAGAGGGACTAGCGACCGAAATCGTATTGCGCCGTTGTATAGTGTATTTGTGGTCAAGGGCCCACTTACATGCTTACGCTCTGAAAAACCGTACCAGCCGCTTGAGATCGGTTAACTACAGACTCGACTGAAAAGGACTTTAGAAATTCATCCAGTTATAGATGGGAATCGAATCTAGACTTTTCCATGGCGAGAAGTGATGAAATCACTATATCGTCACAGAGGAGTACATTCAGCCAGTCAACGTATAATCAGGGATAGGACGTCAAAAAATAACATATACTGCGTTAATTGGATCGAAATAAAATGTAGCCATGGATAGTATTCATAACCGTTACATATAAAAGCAACTGCAGGCATTTTGTTTTACTGCATAATATGATAGTAATAATAACACGTGATAGATATCACTGTTTTTAAACTATGACTTTCATGCTTACAAACAGAAAGGACTGCAAGGATAGATGTATTGGAATACACGCAGTAAAGATGTATGGAATATGCACTGTTAGATATTCCTACAAGTGCAGAAATTGAATACCTTGCAAAGGCGGTTAGACAAAAGAATGTCTACGAATATTGACTCGGAGGAGTTGCAGCATATCTCCGTAAAAGGAGATATGCTGTACAACCACACCTTGTCTCTTCTGTTGAATCCTCTTTTCGGAACTTGATTGGAAGTCATGGAAACTGAAATAGATGCTGCTAATTTGAAGTTACTATAGTGATCTTGTCTTCTTTTCCATCTGCTGTTGAGCTTACTTTTGATCTTGTTCGTTGATCTTGTCTGCTGTTGAGCTTACTTTCTCCGCTTTGATCATCTAATATTGTATGCAACGTCTTTCAGTTGCATACAATATTGACACTTTTGTTCTCAGAAGTTCTATAACTTGAATTTCTGAGTTCACAACACCAGCAAGTATCTCACCACAACAATCGACTTTGAAGCTCGAATAATGCTCTTATCCATGGGATGAATTAGTGCAGTTGTGTTCCTTGGCAAACTACTCTGATCTTGCCACCTTTCGATTTCAGGACATCAACCGAAGGATGAGCTGGACAGCGATCCAACAGTAACAGAGCCTTTTATTCAAGTTTTTTGGAAAGCAAGTGGTGTCTCACCAATGGTACAAACTCACTTTTAAAGCATGAAGAAAAAGCATCACTCGTCATACGATGGCATACTATTGCTCCAAGAGTTGAAGCTATTTTTATAAATTATGGATAGAGATTTCTCGTTGGTGTGCTTAAAACACCGGGAACCTCGACTTTTCCTGATGCATAATAGCTTTAGCTTGTGTTTTCCAGTCTCGTTTGCGCACAGTAAAACAGTAATTCTCTCTTTATTAGTTTCCATGCCAGCTTTGTTGGATGCCTTTTTTAATATCCAGTGACTTATCTGGAAGAAGTTTATAGTATAGTGCTGTTTTGTTACATTGTGTGTTTGTCAAGAAATTGCCATGCGTCCCCACAAATCCGCGTTGAGTACTGTGATATATGCACAACATTGCAAAGCCACTCAGTGTGGGTTATCGTGTGAGTAATGTGTTGTTCGACTGGCCTCTTAGTTACCGAGAGGCTCGATCACCATGGAAAGAGCCTTTCAGCATCCGTCGACCGGCACCAAGAGCTGGGCCAGGAAGGCAGAAGGGGCGACTGACTGGCGCCCCTTCTGCCTTCTTTCTCTCTCTCTCCACTTCTTCCAAAGCGAAAGAGAGAGGAGAGAGGCTGAGTTGGAGGAAGGGAGCGAGTTGGATAGGAAAGGGGAAAAAAAGGGAAAAAAGCAGGGGTAGGCAAATGGAAGGCTACCTCCAAACTAGTTGGAGTAGGAAAAGTGCAAGACGCATAGGTGGGAGATTCCTATAGAAGGGATAGGGGTTAGGCAAGGAGGGAAATTGCTAAAGTTTGAAAGACCGCCTTAAGGGACAACTGGAATATGAGTTGCATGGGCGTAGAGCTGTTAACAGATGAAGAACGTCATGTTAACTAAGCACCTTCCAGAGATAAGTGGAGACAGTAGGAGATTGCCAAGATGGCATACTATTGTGAAGTGAAGGGGAGTTTAATATCTTATGGAGCAGACGGTAACTTTGTAGATAGGGTGTCCACCTGTTGAAGCAGCAGGTCTTCTAGAAGGAAGTGCAGAAGCAGAAAGAATCCTGCCCGAGAAGAGTCCCGGGCTAGCAGAAGGTCAAATGGCCAGGTGATCCCATGCCTGTCAGTTGACCAGCGTCAGCAGAACTCCTTTGATAATTCATAGAGGTGGTTAAAATCCCTCCTGGTGAGTGTCCCCGGGACAGCAGAAGAGCCCGAAAACATATAATCCCACACCGGTGGAGAGCAGGCGTCAGCAAAGGAATTTCAAGAAGAGGTGAAGGCAGAAATCGCACCCGAGGAAGACCCTTGGGTGCGCAAGTGTTTATTCCCCGCAGAGAGTACTATCGACGTCGGCAAGAATCTCCGGTTGGAGATTTGTGAGTAGAAGTTGAGTATCACCAAGTGAAGTCTTATTGGAGCAGTGGAGCATTGGAGGATCGATAAGGCAAAGTCGATGGATAAGATAAAAATGGATCTGTAGTGTCCATATAATTGAGACCAGTGATGTAACTGCAATGGCGCATCCTGTGGCACACAGAGTCGTTACTGGGGTCGGTATATCCGTATGGATGATAAGTTATTTAATTCTCACTGTGCTGCTAGTCGGGGGGGGGGATGAGCTGCAGCGGTTCTTATAGGTGTGGCAGTTGTAGATTGTGAGGGATAGCGCGGTGGCATATTATTATAATATTATAATAGAAGTTGATATTATTATAATAATATCCTCGAGCTGCAATTACAGCTTTGCAATAATCTGGCATAGAGTTAACTTCTAGATATATGGTTGCCCAATTTCGTGGTACTACACCCTTACAATGCTTTCTGCAGCTGAATCTTACTTGTTGGCTTCTTTTGAGCAATTTTAGACGACATTATGTACTAGCAATTTTCAATAGGATAAATCTGCACTGTTGCCGGGCCTGTCCAACACTGTAATTCCAGCATTTCTGAGGTATTACAGCACCTTAAGGGAGAAAAACAAGGGAGAACATACATTGGTATAAGTTTTTTTTAAGCCTTGGGGGATAAGTAGACAAACTCATCATTAAATCTAATAGCACAAACTTACCAATTTTGTTGTGTGGCAAGGTGCTGAGTCCTGTTCAAAAATGCAGTTTTGGACTTCTGTGTGGTGATCCTTAATAACGGGTTTCAGGCACTCCTCCAAGATAGCAGTTTAGGTTTCTGCATTCCAACAGCTACATATTTTTTTCTTGGTGTCCACTTAACATATGGAACCATGCTTACACCTCCGCAAAACAGACTACTAATGAGCGTGTATACCCTCCCAACGCCGTATTTATAGAAACGTCTTATGCAATACCTTGAAATAGAAGCATTATCTGACGCAATACCTTGAAATTGAAGCATTATCTGATGCAATACCTTTGCTTTGAGACAAGCAAAATGACTGTAATCAAACAATATCTTATACGTTTCACTACAAATGTTACTTTTTTTAAGGTAATGCAGTTTTGTCCGCTACTGTACTGAAACATTTAACATTAATGTACACATATTTGGATTTACTAGGGCGAAACCAGTTTCTGACTAATTCAGTATCGTCCTTGCATACTAGAGCTCCCATACTTATAATATATGTATTCACTTACCAGCCTATGGTCCGCTGCCTCATCCGAAGTCAGTCCTCGAGCTTCCTTCATCTAGAAGGGTCAGTCTTGGGCGTTGGCTGACTGCGATCCCTCCGTCAGTGAACAACCATGGGTTTCTCCTCTCTCTTCCTCACGGACTTCTCGTTCACTCTCTCTCCTCCCTGGGTCTTTCTATTTCCTTAGGAATAGGGGGAACCCTTGTGGAGGCCACAAATTCAGTGGATGCTAATATGATCTATTCTGCTTCTGCTTTGAAAGATATACGTCTTACAATGGAGAAACCTCGGTTATCTGCTCCAACAGTGTTAATATATGGTGTCCCTCGTGAATATACTAAGGAGGAAATACTTGATTTTTTCGTTAAAAACTTAAAAGACTATGGTTTCTCGCAAGATGAAGTTAAAGACCAGGTGACTTTCAGATTTAGATCTGGATCGGGTGCAAAGGTTAATTGGGTGGTTGGATTCAGTCCTCGCATGATGCAGTATATTTTAGATAGCGATAGAATCTATCTAGGATTTACATCACACAGATTCCGTAAGTTTACGATTGTAAGCAAGTGTTTCCGTTGTTTGGGGTATGGCCACTCGGCACAATTTTGTTCGCATAAGGCAGTTTCTTGTGGACACTGTGCAGAGTCATGTCTACGGAGATTGTCCCCATAAAGAAGACTCTCCAAAATGTATCAACTGCAAGAAACGTGGTAGAGATTACAATCATTCAGTAAGGGATGCCAAGTATCCAGAATACTTAAAAGCAGTACAACTTACGGACAGCAGAACCAAACATGAGTGATAATGGTTCAAATTTCTCTGCAAATGTTGTAGATAGTTTGGCCGATAAGAATCTAATTTTAGGTAATATT
The DNA here is from genome assembly GCF_048544385.1 of Mastigoproctus giganteus. Taxonomy (NCBI): domain Eukaryota; kingdom Metazoa; phylum Arthropoda; class Arachnida; order Uropygi; family Thelyphonidae; genus Mastigoproctus; species Mastigoproctus giganteus. The sequence continues at coordinate 53,125,665 of NC_143576.1, read as the reverse complement.
ATATATGAGGGGATAAAAGTTCTTCAGATAAATGGTCAGCGCTGCAGAGTGGCAATGGATGAGATTAGAATAACAGCATTTGAAAATAATTTTGATATTATTTGCATACTGGAACCCTTTCATTTTTTGCAGGTGAAAGGGTTCCGTTGGGACCCACAAAGTTATGTGTTTTCCCACCTCAGCAAGAATTATTCATTACATAAAGTGCCATAGTTGTTATAAACAATGATCTGGTTGTTACAAACATTACAGGTCTGTGCACGGACACTGTGACCTGTTTAATGATTTTTACACCTTTCATAAATTTTTACATTGCATCTGTTTACTATTACTTTACTATACTTTACTTTACTTTACTATCTGTTTACTATACAATTGACTCTATATCGTTTGGACAATATATATACTAATTTCGCTTCTAAAAATCTTATAATAACAGCCGATATAAATGCCAAATCCAACTTCTGGCACAGCGGTTTTACTGATTCTAGAGGATTAGCTCTCTAGGATTTAATTTCATCCTATAACTTAAGTGTGCAAAATTTGCCTGACAAGCCGTTCACATTCTCTACTGTGAATGGCGAATCAAACAAAGATGTCACTCTTACCAAGGTTAAAATAGATGAAATTGTAACTGACTGGGATATTATTCCAAACCTTGTGAATAGCGACCACCGCGCTATTGTATTTATATAATGATTCACAGCCACACGATCTTAAACGTTTTTCAATGAATACCATTAAATGGAACAAATTCAGAGATTATCTTCTCACCATTTTCTCTGCAAATATTGTAGATAGTTTAAACGCTATGACGGCAATGGAATTTACAAATTTTGTCCAGACCCACCTGTATTTGGTAATGGAGTACTCAGCCAAAATAAAGCAGACAAGAAGAACTTCTTTTTCTTGGTGGTCTTCAGACTTAAGTAACCTGCGAAAGCAAGTTCAACAGGTAGAAAAGAATTCCAGCGACATAGGCATCTTTCTGCCGAAAATGTTCGGACCTTCAGGGAAGTGCTCTAAGGAAAAACTATCAAAAGGCAATTTCCAGCTCAAAAGCAAGTTGTTCGAAAAATTTTGTAACGGATATAGGAAATAAAGAACCCCGGGCCTTGCTTTACAGGATATTAAGGAACAAAATGGCTTGCGAAGATGTTTATAACACAGTTAAAGTAGATGGTCAAGAGACTCAAGACTGGATGTCTACAGTGGATTCCATAATTAACAACCTATTCCCCAAAGATATATCGAATCTAGATTCACCTGAACAAATGCAAATACGTCACGATAATTAAAAGTATGAAGGACCATCAGACATTGTACCCTTTTCACTCCTGGATTTGGGCTCTGCCGTGGCAAAGCTCAATGGTAAGAAATGCCCCGGTATTGACCTGATTGAGAACACAGTCATAGTTACATTTTTTGAATTTTTTCCACTCATTCTTTTAAATTTGATGAATAAGTGTTTACTGGAAGGAATATTTCCTCGTCAATGGCAAATAGCTCTACTAAAGATACTGCACAAGCCTGAGAAATAATATCAGATCCACGGGCCTACAGACCAATTTCGCTTTTAGCAAACCTGGGGAAATTGTTTGAGCGAATGTTAGCCCCAAGAATCAAAAAAATGCTAGAAGATCATCAGTTATGTTCAGAGGCACAATACGGCTTCAGGAAAGGACGGTCGACTATAGACGCTATAAATCTGCTGACCAGCTATGTGTCCAACTTACCTGCTAAATACGTACTCGCTGTGTTTGTGGATTTTCAGGGCGCGTTTGTCACTTTATGGTGGGTAAGTGCCCTCAGGAGCTTGAGATCTCCTGAGTGTGATGCGTATATCTAGTGTTATGCGATCGTACTTTAGCGACAGACATATTAAGGTGGTGGCAAAACATCCACACAAGAAGAATAACTGAAGAGAAAATACAGCCTATCTTGGATGACTTGATGTCATGGGCTACAATCAACAAACTGAAAATATCCCCCAGTAAAACCAGTTTTATGACTTTTAAGAACCATGTTAGCCACAATAGACCGCCCAGAATCCTACTAAATAATGCCAAAATACCATATGTATCCCAAACTAGGTATTTGGGAATCACCTTAGATGATCAACTCTGCCTCATGTGTGTCAAAACTCAGGGACAAAATCCGTTTTTTCACAGCCTCAGTTATCAGAATCTCAAGGAAAGAGTGGGGGATTATCAAATAAAACCTTGATCCTTTACTATAAAACTATATTTTTGCCTATTATATCATATGCAGCAAGTGTTTGGTACCAAAAAGTATCAAAGGTAAAAGTGAAACAGAAACTTATTTCCACACAAAGATCAGTTCTGTTGACGATCAATAATATTCCACGGACTGTTTCAAATAACGCACTCCAAATACTTGGTGGAATGATTCCTGTAGATTTATATATTGCTTTTTGGAGTTTGATTTTCTACCTAAAAAAAGGACAGTCTAAGACAATGCTTGGAATTACGACTGACCCAGCGAGCGACTTTAAAAGGGAGATGAAAAGGCTTTGGAAGGAATTTACGGTTGTCTGGCAAAAAATATGGGATGGGATGGGAGCGAATTTGGGCTTGTAACAAGAAAGTATATTGCAAAAGTGGAATTCTCAACAACCCCTAGAGTTAATTCGTGGTTTAGATCTTCTATGATAACTTCTTATCTGCTAACAGGGCATGGTCCCTCCGGGCTAAGTTATATGAGCTTGGCCTGGAGCCTACTGCACATGTGGGGAATATGAAACGTGGATTCATGTACTTCTGAACTATCCATTGTACTCTCAACTTAGAACGGATTTAATGTCTGGGGTTCCAAACTTATTGGAGAAAATATAAATATCTTAGTTGAAGACCATAATAACTTTACTGCTCTGCAAACCTTCTCAAAATCAGTTTTCATATTGAGGACTCAGCGAACTTCAGCTTCTTCTGGGAATTGACTTCACAAATGACCAAAAGACAAAAGGTTTAAGTGTAAACAGAAGATTTAAGTTAATTGTTATTGTGTTAACTTATATGGATTGCTATTGTGTTGATTTATGTTAATTAATGTTGCATAGATTTTGGCCAATTGTTATGACAAAATTTATGTCAATTGTTATTGTAAAGATGTATGTTATATGTTGTTTTCTTGGTTCTCAGTAATTCAGAGACTCTGAGCATATTCAAAAAAAAGTATTGTATATATCTGTTTAATATAATAATTAGTGGGTGTAAGTGAGGATAATTTGTGGAAGTTCTCCACTAGTAATTCATTTGTTGACACCCACGGGTATTGCACTACATCCGGTGCGTGTGGGACTTGTGCATTCGGCACAAATACATAACGTAAACCCGGGCCTGGAGAAGAGCACAGAGCAACAGCTGTCTTATATTGGCGGTGGTAAAATACCTCGCACATGTTTTTAGGCTAGATTTTATGAGGTTCTATGCCAAAACAGAACTAGGTGGAGATGGGCTTTTGCCTAGGAGCCACCCTTGACTCTGGGATACACGTGCGAAGTGCACCAGGAGGTATAATATAATGTCTTATATATGTGTAACGAGAATGTTAATGTATGTACAATTGTATATATATCTTTTTGTAAATATTGTATATATATATAATAATTGTGTGTGTACAAATAAATGAAATGAAATGAATGAATGGGTCTTCCCGGAAACTCCTTTTTATTTCCGGACTTCCATCCACACTGTTCCATATAACGGATGTCCGAACTGCACATCCAGTGCTCGGCTTTACCCTTTCATAGAAAAAGTAATACGATAGTGTTTATGCATGAGGTCACTCCTTTCTCAGGCCGAAAGCATTTCGCACGAGAGGGCTAAAAAAAAAAAAACTATTACATTTAGGCCACCCGAATAATTAAATTCATCTGCCGTGCTGTGTCTTATGTCTCTTAATTGCGTGTGTTCTATGGTCGATTTGTCTGTTTGCTGGACGAAAAACCTCAGTTTCTGGGGGGGGGGGGGGGGAACCATGCTATCTACGCCTGAGACCGAGTAACTCAGCCACGGAGTGAAAAAAAAAGCCCATTAAAGTTCTTTGCGTCCTCGACGATATTCGAATCCGGGCCTTTTCTAGCTGGCGTGGGAGAGGGTGGCGACGATACCACCGTACCACACGCGCAGACCACAACAGAGGGCTGGTATCTTCTACCCTGCTCCTTCCCCATGCACAGGATAAAACCTACTCACGTTTATACTTTTGTTGACCTGCGAGCGGAAACCGCTGTTCTCCGATTACACCACTAGGCCTTTTATAACCGTTTCTATTGCTTTGTTACAGTGGAATTTCGCAATTTCTATGCTCCTACGCATTTCTTGTTTTAAAATGGGATTTGAGTTTGCTGTTAAAACAAAATGGTGGGTTGTTCCTAAATTAACCAGGATGTGTTAATTTGACAATTTATTTAGATAAATCTAATTAAATGAGGAGCACAAATTTTCCTCTGTGACACTATTACTAATTATTTTATTATTTTTTTTTATCATTGTTTTATTCGTTTTTTTTTTTTTTTTTGGCTGGTGCAGCATAAGCCATAGGCTTTCTTGCACCATGCGGCCATTACTAATACTAATACTATACCAGCAGGGCGTTGCAGTCAGTTTAAGAACTTATCACATATTGGAATTGACCTTGAAAGGTTTATAGAAGAAGCGAACTATAGGAGACAAACCGCAGTGTGGTTCGCTCAAGCTACTTTGCCTAACGGTTGTGCGTTTATGGTAACAATTACAGTATGTGTATTCAATAGTGTGTGAATATATGATCAAATGTATTGTATAGTGTATTCCTTTGACTGTGTTGTTAAAGCTGAACAATTTGGAGTACACTTGCCAGGACTCTAAGAAGAAGGTAGTGCAAATCTATTAATTATATGTTTTAGCTATTCTTTTACATGTTGCTATATGTCAATCCTTTGGCATTTAATGCCATGAAGGGAATTTTCCCCTTATCTATTTTACCATAGTGTATATAGTGTTTGTGGAGGGGCGCCATCGGTGGTTTCCACAACTGCACTATAAGTACTATTGTGAAGTATACATTACATGTACTCTGTAAAACCCAGACAAAAGTATCGTGTATTGTATGTGAGAAGTATTATGTTAGGTTCTCATGTTGTGGTCTGGGTTTTGCCCGCAGGACCCCTATTGGGACACCACGTTGCCCGTACACACCGTTAGGAGGTAAGCCAGGCTGCCCATTATTCTCTGGCAGGTCCTCCCATCTAATCTATATCTGTATATAAACAGATATAGATTGGAGAATATGAAAGTCAAGTATGGAGGAAATAGTAAGAAATATTGAGGCGTAGAGGTAAAAGGTAGGAAGGCGCCCTCAATTATTAGGTGGAGTAAACTCCACTAGGCGAGTGGGAGAAGGGAATGAGAGTGAAAATATACCAGACGAGAGTCTGATATTGATCGCCACTTGGCGCACAAGGCATGGCCGAGAGGCAAGGTCCTTTTCTGTAGTTTAGCCATGTCCAAGTAACTGTCATAGTTGAAGATGTGCAAGTCATGGTTGGGAGACCAAGTCTGTCCAGGTATTTGTCACAATTGGAGGTTCTCAGTATGGGTATTGTTTAGGGGTTTTAGTCACATTAAGGTATTTAATCGCATCCAGGTGTTTGTCACGATTGGTAGGTCTCGATATAGCAGTTGGGGGTATATTATTCAGTATTCAGTGATTGCTCACCGGCGTGTATGTTCCTAGGATGGTTGATAGGATTGTTTCTTCGTCTTGAAAAGAGCTCCTGGGCAAAATTTGCAAATGCCATATACTCCTGTATGTTGTCCAGTAGGTGGAATTCCTGACTTTTGGTTACGTAAATCATTTTGGTGATTAATATAGAACGAAGAACCTCGTACAAGGGACAATCATACATAAGATGGTGCCAGCTTTCCAGCACTCCCCCCCCCCCCCAAGCACAAGATGGCTCTTCAATGATGCCCGGTGATGTTAACTTGGCTTTAATGGATCCATGGGCAATAAGTAGGTAAGTTTGTGTATAAATCCATTGAGAACCATGGGGAGGTCCGTGGAAGACCTCCCCCATATATAAATACAGTGGTACCTATTGTACTGTTTATATTTGGTAGGACAAATAAGGATTTATTTATTTACTTTTACTAGTTACTTTTACCTGACTTTTACTAGAAAATTTAGAAAAAAATATCTCGGCATAGTCATAGCTTAAAATTTTAAGAGTAGCGATCATTTTTTGTTCTCCTATAATATACATTAAAAAAAAACCGAAAAAAAACGTCTTCTTAGCGTTCTATACCTACGATAACCTTAGGAAGTACCTGAAAACGTTGTCGAAGTTCCAGGGGATTTCTCGGCCAAAAAGGGTGAGAACTTACAGAAAGCAATAATTGACCACCTCACAGCTGTCGATCTTTTGTTGACCTTTTTAAGAATATTTTCCTGTCAATACAGACATTGAAAATTACAGGTGGATAGCTAACCCTTTCTTGTAAAACGAAACTCCTCTGTCCTATCTACAAAAGAAGAACTTATTGATATCGCTTGTGACAAGTCACTCCAAGAAAAGATTTTTAGTGTTCCCTTATCTTCGTTATGGGCTAGTTGGTTGGACTCTTTCCGTAATATAGCAGAAAACGTAGTTAGTAAACTTTCAATATTTCTGACGAGTTATGTAAATGTGGGTTTGTCAAATGTTGTGACACAAAATCAAATACAGTAACGAGAAAAAGACTTGACGCTACGCTTCAGCAGACATTCGCAGTCAGTTATTAGCTTTGACAACTAATTTAATAAGCAAAATCGCTGAAAATCTGTCGCAGCGGGTCTCATTAGGTTCACTGAGTAAATCTATTTTTTTTTTTTTTAATTTTGAGACTTAACGGTACATGTACTTACATTTTTTTAGCTTAAAATTTTAAGAGTCGCGATCATTTTTTTTGTTCCGCTATAATGTTGAAGACTAAATGCACAAGGCATAATATGTTATGGATAGAAATTAACTATATAATATCGGTGTAAACTATGGTGTATTTACACCGATATTACATAGTTCCACTATAATATACATTCAAAAACCGAAAAAAAATGTCTTCTTATGTTCTATAATTACGATAACCCTAGGAAGTACCCGAAAACATTGCCGAAGTTCCAGGGGATTCCTCGGTCAAAAAGGGTGAGAACCATTGCTCTAGAATTTACCGTGTTTTGAGAAAACTAAATCAAAAACAAACTGCCCGGCCTATCATAGAGCTGAAGCGAAGTCCCGTGATTTCTACATAAATCACATTGCCTTTTGGGTAGCACAGTTTGTACGATCACCGGAACATGATAATTTATTCCTCCCTACATCGGATGGAAAGGACATCAGTTCTTGTTCCGTCGGTGATGTGAGGAATTTAAGGGTCTTTTTCACAATGTGGCCGAGTTGGTCTCAGGCGAGGTTTCTTTTCCCGGAAACTCGGGTTTTTCTTCCAGCCAACAGAAAATCGACAACAGAATACACGCAATTTACACACAGTATACAGGAGCAATATAGCTATAGTCGCTGATGTTCCTAAAACCGTAATACAACAACAACCAGATATCACTTCTCAGTTCATGTATATTTTTGTCTGGTTCAACACTTAGGCAGTTTTTGCTGTGCTAAAGTGCAATTTCTAGTGGAAGAAAAGATGTCATGTATGCTGTTGTTTACAAAAATTTCCTTTGGAACTAATGTAATGCACTTGATGAGCGATAACCGTATTCCCTTTCAGAGGTAGCTGTTTGTAATTATCGTTGCGCTGATATACCTTTTATTGCATTTCTATCTGAGGGGAGAAACTGGATGTCTGCAGCAATTAGTACGTGACAAGTCCTGTTGTTCAAAAATGTAATCTCCAACTGAATATTGAATGTGTTGAAGCGAATATAGCAATTTTAGCCAAAAATTCCCCTCTTGGAAATACGGTAATAAGATGTATAGTAGATTCGATTCGAGTATATACAGTATTCACTTTTTCCAGTTTCCAATTTGAAATTGCTAGTAAAAGTGATAGAGCAGAGCACTAGACAGTATGTCCAGGAATCCCACCCCTTAGTAGGGTTCAGCAGGCAGTGAAGATTCCACCCAAGGAAGATTCCACTACTAGCAGTGGAATCTTCACTGCTTGCTGCCCCTACTGAGGGATGGGATTTCAGCTATTGACCCCCATCTGGGGGTGCAGTCTGCACTGCTGATCCCTACTAAGGGGTGGGATTCCTGGACAAACTGTCTAGTGCTCTGCTCTATCACTTTAACTAACAACTCCTCCTTCCTATTTCTATGTGGATGCCTATAACTATCATCTCCTATCACTATATACCCAGTCCCTCCTTCTTCATCTTCTCCCTGCTATACATCCACTCTCCTTTCCTATATTTCCACGAGCTTCCCCAGACCATCAGTTCTGGGAACGCCCAGAAGGAGCTAAAAATGAATCTGGCCTGCCTCTGCGCAGCCAGAGATCTGAGAGAGGGGGCAATCAAACTCCTGTTTGTTACCCCCCGATTGCTAAATCGCCTGACGCCAGCCACTCAACACACACAAAAAAAAAAAAAAAAAAAAAAAAAAAATCACACCTTCACATATTCCAACACTACGCACAAATGGCCGGCCATGGCGCTTCCTCACCAGAAGAAAACAAAGCGGCGAATGGGGGGAACCCTAGAATCCGCAAAAAAACACTAATAATAATAATAATAATTTGATATAATAGGCATCCTGGCATGCCAATTCCTAGTGATCTACCTTGCAGAACCGTACATTATGCCAATTATTCATGCTATAACAATAGGGGTTACTACCACATCACTTCACTCCCGTTTTTTGGCTTGCTCAGTGAGATCGCCACATCTCCAGAACTCCGGTATTCAAGTAATTTAGATGATTTAGATTGAACATATCGTTTAGATGATTCTTTGAGAGCCTGGCCGTTGGACGACTTTAAGCCGGGCAGTCGCAGTCGGAGGTAGCATGTGGGCTTAATTTTGATATCGTATACTTGGTTTTCAGGAAAGCTTTTGATACTGTTGCGCATGGGAAAACTGCTGGACAAATTGCAGCAGTATGGCACTAAAGGAAAGTTGTTGTTATGGGTAAAGGGATGGTTGAATGGGAGAAGAAAGTTACTGCTCTTCGAGGACTAATGTTATTAGTGGAGTTCCCCAGGGTTCAGGTGTTTGGCCCATTGTTGTTTTCTATATTTATCAATAATATTGATAGAGGAATAGCAGGCTTAATGACCAAGTTTGCAGACGATACGAAGGTTGCCGGGGTTGCTAATGACAGTAATGGCACTACGGTACTGCAACAGGATCTAGAAGAGCGGACAGATGAGCTGAGAGGTGCAACTGAAGCTTAACATTGACAAATGGAAAGTACTGCATATGGGTAGCACCAACCCCAGAGTAATGTACAAATTTTACAGTACTAGCCTCAGGGCAGCAGAGAATGAAAATGACCTGGGGGTAACTGTGCAGTCAGATATGAAAATTTCTGAACAGTTCAGACAGGTGCCAGAACAGGTCATGGGGTCTTGTGAAGTCTGCGCGGTTAGCACAGAGGTATCGTCACCGTCTGGGTGGAAAAGGCCCGGGTTCAAATCCTGGTGATGATGATGCCAGGAATTTTAATGGGCGTTTTTCACTCGTGGCTCAGTTAGTCGGTCTCAGGCGTGGGCAGCAATGTTTTCCCCATAAACTTGGTCTTTTCGTACAGAAAAACAGACAAATCGACCATAGAGAACAGCACGGCAGTTGGATTAATTATTCAAGTGGCCTAAGAATAATACTTTGGGGTATTGTGAATGATATACAGGAATTTTGCTAGGAGGTGGTGATTATCCCCCTTGTATAAGTCAGTGGTCAGGCCACATCTTGAATATGCATCCAGGTCTGGTGGCCTCATTTTAGGAAAGATGTAAAGCTTCTGGAATGAATACAGAGAACGGGAACGAGATTGGTGAGGGGATCAAACGGCTGTTCTTACCAAGAAAGGCTTAAGTTCTGCAAATTGCCGCGTCTGGAGACTAGCCACTTGCGGGTTTATCTGATTAAGGTGTATAAGGCCTTGCATGGTCTCAGCAAGCTCAGTACTGATGGGATTGGCGCCTCCGTAGCCAGGTGGGAAGGAGCAGCAGTGCGTAGCACACGCTTCTTGATTAGACCGGGGTTCGAGCCCGTCACCACCAAATACGGAGGATGCGGAAAATTCAAGGGAATGACCACCGCGTATTCCCGGAGCAATATGGCCTTAGTTGCTAATGCTCCTAAAAACCAAACAACAACAACAACTGATGGGATTCTTCCTCTCGCTCAGATTATGCGCTTGAGGGGACATAAATTCAAATTGAGGAAAGACAGTTGTAGATCTGCGTAAATTTTCCTTTAGCTAGCGGTTGGTTGAATGCAGGAATAAACTTCCATCAGTCGTTGTCGGAGTTGATAGCTTTAATAAATTCAAGGAAGAACTGGACAAACGTTTGGAGCGAATGGATGGTAAAATGGGTTGTTGTTTTTTTTTTTTTTGGCTGATGCTGTATAAGCTTTCTTTATTGCATCATATGTCTTTACTAATGCTAATGTGTCACGAAGTTTCGTCTCGGCACTATGGAAGCAGTTTCATGAGACAGGAACCATTACAAGAAGAGCTGACTAAGTTCGCCGTAGAACTACGTCAACTAGAACAGACTACTATATGTCTCTAAGAGCAAGACGCAATCCTACGATGTCGATGTTCTGCCATCAACTGTCTCTTGAGGTTACTACAGCCACAGGTGAAAACATTTCCAACCGAACTGTGTTATGAAGGCTCAATTCAAGTGGACTCTACGCAAGGAAGCCAGTAGTTTGCATCTCCTTTACCCCAAACTGTCGAATCTGGTGCAATGAACATGTCATTTTGGAGCCCTAAAAAATGCAGTACAGTTCTGTCTTCTAATTTTTTTTATGAAAACCCCAAACACGAGAGGTATTAGAACCTATAATACTTAGTACCGTGCATGGGTTGGAGGTTGAGAAGACGAAAGGATATTGGACTTGTTGTTGATATTGGACTTGAAGTTCTGTAGACTGTAATTTTCAGGAAATACGTATGAAAGAAGGCTGTTCCAGAAAACGGAAGTTGAATGAATAAACGAGGAAGATGAAAAGTTGGTTCTGTGAGTTTGAAGTTGGACAGTAAATGGATGTTGGCTGGTGGCGGCACGTGTTCGGACTGTTTTGAAAGAGAGAGCGGGAATTATAGAAGCCAATTCAGAAGATCAGTGCCCATGGAAGTATCTGTAGAAGAGGCATGCAGCAGAAACAATAGGTCTATGAGACAGCGAGTGGAGAGACCGTTAGAGAAGAGTCATTAATTAACCTAATTGCCCTCTTTTGAAATGAATCTAGAAGCCTGAGAGAGGTTTTGGGGGCAAAGAAAAAAAAAAATCAAATTACTATATTAGGGTTAATACCCGTAAATGATTACATTAACCCGTATTCGTGTCTGCAAATTGCGTGTGTTCTCTGGTCGATTTTCCTGTTTTGCTGGACGAAAAAACCCCAGTTTCTGAGGGGAAAAACCTTGCTATCTATGCCTGAGACCAACTAACTCAGCCACGGAGTGAAAAAAGCCCACTAAAGTTCCTCGCGTCATCGAGGATTCGAACCCAGGCCTTTTCCACCCGGTGTGGGGAGGACGGTGACGATACCACTGTGCTACCCATGCAGACCGGTTTTGGGGGCACCGCCCCTGATGCGAGAACAATATTCCATGGTAGGGCGGATTTGCGATTTGTACAGAGTGAACAGCTGTTTGGAATAAAAGTAACGCCGGGAGCAAAAGAGAAAACCAAGTTATTTAGATGCAGAGGAAGCAATATTTGTAATGTGCTTGTGCCAAGAGAGATTAGAAGTCAGGGTAATCCCCAAAAGAGATATATCCTTTTGCCTAGAAATCGGAGTGTCACCAAAGATAAGCATAGGAGCAGAAGAATCCTTTTTGCGAGATATAAGACAAGACTGAGTTTTAGAAGGATTGAAATCAACTAAGTTGTCTTTGCCCCACTGGAGAATTACCTGGAGATCGGCTTTAAGGAATTGGTAGCGTATATTCGAGAAGTTGAAATTGATTGAGCAGTGCAACGTTTCTCAAAATGGAAAGTGGAATGCATTGTGCTATCATCGGAAAAACTATGAATAGGATTTCCAGTCAATGGAAGAAGGTCATTAATATACAAGTGGTAAAGAGTGGGGGTAGGAACTGAACCGTGGGGGACACCAGCATTAGTGGAAAAGTTAGAAGACAGAGAGCCATCTACCATCATACTCAGCGGTCAGAGAAAACTGGATAACCAATTGCAAAAAATAGTTGGCAAACCATAAGATGGATGTTTGATTATTCCCGTTTTGGCCTGAAAACAGGTTCTAGATGTTATTTCATCTGGAGACAACAAGGAATGCTGTACAGAAACGGACTCTTACGATGGAGGTGGTGTTCTCGTGTGGGGCTGAATCAATGGCCCACCTCTCTCCTTGTTTTTCATAGGGGTATCCTAACTGCGCATAGGTACCGAGAAAAGATCCTCGAACCCTATGTGCGACCTTTAGGGGTGTGTTTGGCGCAGATTTTCTTTTCATGTACGACAATGCCAATGCACATAGAGTTCAACTGGTGGAGGAATACCTTGAAACTGAAGGTATCCAATGACTGCCGTGGCCAGCTCTATCGCCAGACTTAAATCTGAACTTGTGTGGGATGCCCTTGGACGTTGCATTTCACTCCGATAGCCAACTCCTTGGTCACTTGGTGGGTTGAGGTGGGTTGAAAAAACAAGGGATTTGTTGCCACAGAATCTTATAGAACTTATATCCCTTATATTGAGCATGGTTCACTGCTGTCAGGCCTGTTTAGCCGGTGGAGGGGATCCTACGCGTATTGATAAATAAATCTTTATTGTGAAGTAGAGAATTACATACAGCACAATATCCCATCACGGCGACCAGCGCCACAGATTCACATATAGGAGCTTGATTAAATAAACAGACCACCATATATAGCATACAAATACAAAACAAAGCATACAAAAACAAAATAATGAATACATTAAACATTAAGGAGTATAGAAAAGTGCTAAATATCAGTTTGAATTATGTTCACCGATCCTAGGGAGAGGAAACGGGAGCATTGTAATCCTCTTCTAGATCTGTCTTTCTTGTTCTTTTTAAGGCTATCGAAGTCAGCATCTACACAGTTCAGGGGGGCGAGCACCTTCTTATAAAGAAACCTGTCAGTGAGTGCAAGCCTATTATGGTGAGCCACAAGTACAGGTGTCGATCTTAGGCTTGGCGATACGATGCAATTCAAAACAGGCGGACCGGCAACGTTTTCCGACTGAACTAACCAGAAGACTCCCTAAAGACACTCCACTCCCTTCAGATGACTTCGTACGGATTATTACCACTGCCATAAGATCTGCATGTGATATCTCCATCCTACCGATATGCAGTTCCCAGGTGGCATTTCCAACTACAGGATCTCAGAAGAAGAGTCCACCATGCAAGAAAAATGTTCCAGCAGGCTCGATCAAGGTTACCTCTCCATGAGGTAGATGCCGCCAAGGAGGCGTACCGCATTGTCAGAAATGAATACACAAAGGCAATACGCAAAAGTAAAAAGCAAACGCTGGTATCCACTTCTGGGAATAAGGACCCCTGGGGCATCTTTTTCAGGATCGTAACAAACAAGCTTTCGCGGGGAGAGGTACTCCACACGACACTAAAGGTGGATGGCTCCTCTACTTACATTATTCTAGACATCATCAAAGTTTCTTGTGACGACCGACTAACTGGTTAAAATAAATTTATTAAAATAAAAATAATATATACATAACATTAAAACAGAAATAAATAAGATAAAAGCGTTAAAATACATAGCAGCTTTCGAAGCGAAGTGAGCTGATGAAGAGGCACTTCGCTTCGAAAGCTACTATGTATTTTAACGCTTTTATTATATATATTTTAACTCTTTTATCTTATTGTATTTTAACGCTTTTATCTTATGTATATATCATTTTTATTTCAATAAATTTATTTTAACCAGTTAGTCGGTCATCGCAAGAAACTTTGATGATATAATGCAACCCGAGGCACAAAAGGCCTGTTTTCTAATATTCTAGACAACATTTATCCCATTGAAGCTGCAGCTATGACTCAACAACTACAAGAAATAGTTGATCAAAACCATAACTATCATCCTGCATCTGTGGAATCCCCCTACACTAACACTGAGATGGATTTGGCAATAAACAAAATGAAAGAAGGAAAAACGCCTGGCACAGACCTGCTGCAAGTGGATGTGGTTAAAAAATTTGCAGGTTACTACCCGGTTACTCTCCTAAGCCTTCTAAATAGGAGCCTAACAAAGAACCTTTTCAACATCCTGAAAAACGGCAACTCTGAAATTTATATTGAAAAATCCCGACAAGCCACCACAAATTAACAATGTTATTGATAAGTTCGTGCGGTAACATCGTACTTTCCTCTGTCAGCGCCATCTTCAGCTTGTGAAGATTTTCTGGTGGGTGTGGACGTGTTGCTAGGCATCTCCCCAGCGCGTCCCATATGTGTTCGATGGGATTTAGACCGTTGAACGGGCAGGCCAATACATACGAACCATGTCCTCACTTTCCAAAAGCATATCAACAGCTGCAGTGCGATGGGGTGTGGCGTTATCGTCCATAAACACAAATTCGGGGCCAATGGCACCTCGGAACAGACGCACATGGGGAAGGATTACCTCAGTACAGTAGCGTGCACCGGTTACAGTACCGCTTTCCAGTATCTGGAGTTGTGTACGTCCCTCCCCAGACGAGAATACCTCGACCGCTATATCGATCCCGTTCAGTGATGTTTGCGGGGTGATACCGTGTGCCAACCTCTCGCCAGATTAGCTGACGTCCAGAAAAGCCTGAGTCAGTAAAGAATTTGTGGTTGTAACCTTTAGAAATAGTTTTGGACACCAGTGTATGATCATCATTGTAGTAAATGGAAAATTGTAGTAAATGAAATTCGGCCCTGGAAAGATTGTGCAAGGCTCAAGGGGTAGAATTTTTTTCAGCCTGGACTGTACTTGTTAACAGGAGAGATTGCTTCTACAGGGATGGGATACACTTAAATAGAAAGGGTGCAAGAATATTTGCTGATGCTATCGAGGCAGTGTTAGGTGGGTCGGAAAACTGCTAGCTTGGGGGGAGACAAAGACCAATAGATTGACAGAAGCCACTGGCAGAGGTGAAAGAGATTCTTGCACTGCTTCTATTAGAATGAGCAGAAGCCTGAAAAACAAGATGCATGGTATTTCAGAGACTGCTGGGAGCCATTGCGGTACAAGTAAACACATGGGTTGTGTTAGGGTAGCTAAGAATAGAAACAGGTGCAGGTATACTTGCGTGTACACCAATCCTAGGAGTTTAGTAAATAAATTTGATGAATTTGAGGTATTGCTCAAAACATCGAAGGCAGATATTGTTGGGATATCAGAGACGTGGTGTCACACAGATATAAGGGATGCAGAACTGCAATTTGGGGAGTACAACGTCTACAGAAAGGATAGACAGGATAGGAAGGGGGGAGGGGTTATGCTATTAGTTAAGAAACACATAAAAACCAAGGAAGTGAAGCCAGTCGACATCGCTGGACAGTGCAGTTTGGAGTCAGTTTGGTGTGACATAAACATTGGGAGATCAAAATTGAGAGTAGGAGTGTGCTATAGGCCTAATGACTCTGATGAGTATAATAAGGAACTGTACAGGGAAATAGAGTGGGCCAGTAAATCAGAGTGTCTTATAATGGGAGATTTTAATTTCCCAGATATTGACTGGAATTTGGGGGCTGGTTACTCACACACTAGCAGGGCTTTTGTGGATTTATTGGATGATTGTTTTCTACATCAGCATGTTCGGGAGGCAACTAGAGGGAGTAATACTCTTGATTTGATTATCAGCAGTGATTCTTCATGCATTAAGAATCTGCAGATAAATGAACCACTAGGTGGCAGTGATCACAGTGTGCTGAAGTGGGATTTACTCAAAGAGGTAACTACCATTAGGGGTAAAGGGAAGGGTTATTGCTTCCGTAAAGGCGACTACGATGGACTGAGGCAGTATTTAAATTCTATACAGTGGGACCAACTGATGATGTTACCAACAGCAAATTCAAAATGGGAAGCATTCAAAGAACTTATCTTGGAAGCTACTAGGATTTACATACCAACTAAGAAATATTGTTCAAGGTTTAGGCCAAAATGGATGTCAGATGAACTAATGAGACATATGGCAGAGAAGAAAAATGCATGGGATACATACAAATTAACACATGACACAGAAGCCTATGATAGATACAAGTTGATATGCAACCAAGTTACAAAGGAGGTTAGGCAGGCGAAGGCAGATTACGAGAAATCCTTGGCAAGGGATGCAAAGAAAAACAGCAAAGAGTTCTTTACTTATGTAAACTCTAGAAGGAAGGCGATGAATCAGATTGGTCCACTTGATATTGATGGGTCAACTGTTGATGATCCTGCTCAGGTAGCTAACAAACTAAATGAATATTTTGCATCGACATTCACACATGAGTAGTTATTCAGCGAGGGGAATGCCAGAGGTGTATTCAACTCTAGCAGTAAGCTACAGAATCTTGAAATAACTGGGAGTAAAGTGGGGGAGAAACTGTTGAAGATAAACACAAGAAA
Source organism: Mastigoproctus giganteus (assembly GCF_048544385.1). Classification (NCBI taxonomy): domain Eukaryota; kingdom Metazoa; phylum Arthropoda; class Arachnida; order Uropygi; family Thelyphonidae; genus Mastigoproctus; species Mastigoproctus giganteus. The sequence goes on along the minus strand of NC_143576.1, from coordinate 53,108,900 downwards.
GGCACCTGGGGTGGATGGGATCTATCCAGTTATATTAAAGGAGGCAGCAAAGGAAGTAAGCAAACCCTTAGCCATAATTATGAGTGCTTCCTTGGACTCAGGGGATTTACCCATAGACTGGAAATGTGCAAATGTGACCCCAATTCACAAAGGAGGATCAAAGGCTGACACAAGTAATTATAGACCTGTAAGCTTAACTTCTGTTCCAGGAAAATTAATGGAGGCACTGGTTAAAGAAGCACTGCAGGATCATTTAGACAAGACTTCAGTTATAGCTCAGACACAGCATGGTTTTGTTAAGGGGACGTCTTGCCTGACCAACTTGATTGGATACTATGATGCAGTCACAAAAGAACTGGATGCAGGGAATAACTTTGATATTATATACTTGGATCTTAGAAAGGCTTTTGATACTGTTGCCCATGGAAGACTGCTACACAAATTGGAGCAGTGTGACATTGGAGGCAAATTGCTGCTATGGATAAAGGGGTGGTTGAGGGGGAGAAGACAGAGAGTGGTAATCAATGGACACTGCTCATCGTGGACTGATGTTATTAGTGGAGTCCCTCAGGGCTCAGTGTTGGGTCCATTATTGTTTTCTGTATTTATAAATGATATTGATGATGGTATATCGGTCTTAATGTCCAAGTTTGCAGACGATACAAAGGTTGGCAGGGTTGTCAAGGACACTACTGACACTATGCTGCTGCAACAGGATCTGGAAAGGTTGAGCAGATGGGCTGAGAGGTGGCAAATGAAGTTTAACATTGACAAATGTAAAGTACTACACATGGGAAACAGCAACCCCAGAGCAACGTATCAACTCTGTGGTACTACACCGACAGTGGTAGAGAATGAAAGGGACTTGGGGGTGGTTGTGCAGGCAGATATGAAGTTCTCTGAGCAGTGCAGACGGGCTGCAAGAGTAGCTCATGGAGTATTGTCAATGATATACAGGAATTTTTCCAGCAGGGATAAGGAGGTGATTATTCCATTGTATAAGGCGATGGTCAGGCCACACCTAGAGTACTGTATACAAGTCTGGAGGCCTCATTTCAAGAAGGATGTAGAGCTGCTGGAACGAGTACAGAGAAGGGCAACAAGATTAGTGAATGGAACAAAGGGGTGCTCTTACGAAGAAAGGCTTAAGTTTTGCAAATTACAGTGTCTGGAGACTAGGCACCAGCGAGGTGATCTGATAGAGGTGTATAAAGCCTTGAATGGTTTAAGCATGCTCAATGCTGATGGGATTCTTCCTCTAGCTCAGAAAAATCACCTGAGAGGGCATAAATTCAAATTGAGGAAAGACAGATGTAGGATAGACGTGCGGAAATTTGCCTTTAGCCAGCGGGTGGTTGGTTGGTGGAACAGACTTCCATCCCTTGTGGTGGAGGTTGATAGCCTAAATAAGTTTAAGGCTCAGCTGGACAGGTATTTTGAACGAACAGAGGGGTGAAGTGGAAGTGGGTTTTTTTTTTTTTTTTTTTTTTGGCTGATGCTGCGTAAGCTTGCTTTCTTGCATCAAATGCCTCTACTAATGCTAATGCTAATGCTAAATCACAGTATGCGAAGAACTGAGTGTAGGGTAAAAATATGTGATTGTTATTATTATTCTTATTTAGTTTTTTAGGAGCATTAGCAACTAAGGCCATATTGCTCCAGAGATATGCGGTGGTCATTCCCTGACCCTTCCGCATCCTCCGTATTTGGTGGTGACGAGCTCGATCAAAAATATGTGATAAAAGCCTTTAATTTTTATGTTTATGTTATATACAAAATATATAAATCTGTGTACTTGTATTGTAACTATTTACTATTATAACTGTATATCATATAAAATTAAAAACCAAACTTTATTCATAGTTTCTTACAAAAAAAAAATAATTAATTATGTCGGTATATAGAAATAAGAATTATTTATTTTAAATCGAAATATCTCAAATTTTTTTGACTATCACAAAACCTGTATATTTATACATTAGAAACTGTAAACTTAACTATATCACACACACTACAAGCAAGCGATATGACAAACATCAATAAGACCATATGGTAGTAAGTATTTAATGGCTACTTTACTGTTTGACGTTTAGTTAAAAAGGTCACATACCATTATCTCCTCAGACAATTCTTTACGAGAAATAATGAACAAAAGAAAGGTGGAAGCTTGAAACTTTTTTCTTGATATAATTTCTGTCACTGTAAGTATTTTTGTGGCTGCTTGAAGTTCACTCATATTTTGGTTTTATCGACATCTGTTCCCTGTGAGAGTTACATATAAAAAGCGAGGGAGTTTCTTACAGCTGCATCAGATTAAGAAAAATTCGGACTTATTCAGCAAAAAAGGTGAGGACGTCCCAATCTGAAGGTTGCAAAAAACTCCGCAGTTGATCTTTCTAAAGGAAGTGGGTGAAAGATGGTACAGTACAATAACGCGTACCATTTCGAAGGGACGATAATGGCACGCGCGAAACGCCTTCACTCCGTTTCGGCTTCAAAATGAAAGAGTGTTCTGAGTTTCTTTTTTTTTTTTTTTTTTTTTGAAATCGTTTCCGTGCAGCAGGAGTAAGAAATGAAAGCATCTAAATCTATTGATTTTAATAAATCTGCACTTCGTACACAGCATATCCGATGAAAAATATAGATTCTCATTCTTGTTAAGGTAGCCGAAATTTAAATGATCTTGGAAAATGCATTCTTTAGGTACATATGTTGTGAAACAAATGTGATCAAGGAGAATTCAAAGTTTATGCTTCCGCTCGTTCCATACCTTTCGGGTTCAGACGCATTCATGATAATAATTCGTAGAAAAATTCATTTTGCACTGATGTCCAATAAAGAAAAACAACAAAGGCACTTGCATTTCCTTTTAATAAGGAACAGTAAAGTCTTTCTTGTTAAAGATATGCCAACTATTACAAGGTCGCCAGGAGTATTCACACGATAGTATTTCTCCTAACGAGAGTAAAAAGCATTGATGTATTTCTCCATGAACCAACTTGGTTACTCAACAGACTGCAGGATAATAAGAAAGCACTTAGTCCCCATACAATAACCTTTAAAAAATCTCAGCGAAATAAAAATTGGATCAACCAATATATGACAACTACAGCTGACACACCTCATAGCCTTCCTTCCTTCAAACAACCTACAAAATTACACGTGCATGATGCAATTTCAAGAGCCTGCTCACTGAACAACCAACAACAATTAAGTGAAGTTCACTACTGTTATAAAATTAGTTCTGTCTGTATGGAAGAAGCTTCTTCTCAATGATAACGTTAACTATGAGGGAGTATGTAAGCATTGCATCTTGAATAACAAAGTTTCGTAAATTACCTGGCCAAAAGACGAGATGGCATACCAATCTTTGTCATCCAAGCTGCCAGTTATTCCGTGCTGCATTTATCATCTGCTGAATGATTTAAAAATCTTCAGCACCTCCAGATCGGAACAACACTTCTCAGAACCAATCAAATAATTTAATGGAAACTATAGTTACCTAGCTATATTCTATTAATCTGATTATCAATTTCAGTAAATCAGTAAAATCGCTTTGAATAGATTGAGTAAGCTTAGTGATGTTCAACTCTCGGGGGTAGCACAGTTCGCAGAATTGCCATCGAGTGGAAAAGACCTGAGTTCGAATCCTCTCGATGAAGCAAGGAATTTTTACGGACCTTTTCCATTACGTGGCTGAGTTAAGTCTCAAGGGAGGGTCGCATGGTTTTTTCTCCCGGCAGTTCTGGATTTTAGTCCAGCAAACAGCAAATTGACCACATAACACTCAATTTACAGACATAATATGGCTGATGTCGCTTATGCGCCTAAAACCCTACGACAAACATACTCCTCTTGCTCAGACTACACGCACGCATCCCCCATGCGTGTGTGTATCATAAATTAAAATTGAGTCCTGCCTCCATTTTAATTTATTTAATTTACGGCCCTAGCTGTCAACTACAAGCTGATAGTTTATTGTGGGAACAAACTTACACGTAGAGGCGGGCAGTTGGATTAAATTAAAGGAAGAACTAGAGAAACTGTTTGAGCCGATGGGCAGGTGATAGGGAAGTGTTTTTTTTTTTCTTCTTCTTCTGATGCTGTATAAGCTTGCTTTCTTGCATAACTTGCTACTATTAATGCCAATCTATTCCTTACACAATAACTGTAATCATACTTTTATAAATATCCATGGTACTCTAATCTCAGATGTGGACTCGCACAAAGATCTTGCCATTATACAGGGTGTTTCAAAAATGAATTTAAAGGTGAAACGTGCAAACTAAAATAAGCAAAAAAGTCCCAGTGAACATCGGGTCGAAAATGAACCGTTTTGGAGATGATGCACATTTTCTGTTAAGATCTGCCACTGACTATGGGAGCACTCCGGAAGGGTAATCTGTATTTTCCGAAACCTTGTACACGCTGGATATGGTAGGGGTACAGTAATTAGCGATGTAAAATTCATCACACATTGCTATGACTCAGTACACGCTCTTGCAGAGCAACTCTGGAGTTTTTTCTTCCAGCAAAACAGGCAAATCGACCAGAAAACACACGCAATTTACAGTCATAATACATATATGGGTATTTGTAAGAGATTACGGGTGACCCTAAGATAATAATTTGAATATTCTTTCCAACACCCTTTCCTCAACATCAGGTGTTATGCTTGTGGACCAGCCTGCTCGTACTCCATGTGTGAAGCGTCCATGGTTTCTAAGGCGTTGATGTACCCTGATGAATGTGAGCCTGTTGGGCTGGTTTCGGCTGGGAAATACTTCTTGGTACAAACGTGCAACCTCGAGTGCACTGCCGCTTTAGGACATGAAGTGCATGTCCGCATACTCTTCGTTGCTGTAACCTCTTTCCATGTTGACTATCCTTTGGCAAGTACTAGTATGCCTGCTTCGTCTCAGAGCATTGAGAAAGGGGGAAGGGAGAGGATGAGCATAACCTAACCTAAACAAACAAGTCTGTGGTGGATCCCAGCTAGAAATGTGCAATATCTCGAAAACGATTCACTCAATGTTTACTAGGCTTTTTTGCATATTGTAGTCTGTACAGTTCACCTTGAAATTATTGACCATTGCTTTTGAAACACCTGTATTTGATGGCATTGTTTCCTGTGTAATGAGCAATCTAGCTGTTGTCTGTACTGCTCATTAAACAGCAAACTGTTTCCATCTTGAACAAATTAGATATCCAAAAACATGATCAGAGATGCTTATATTCCATCCATAAGTATTATGCTAAAATTTGGTCTGAAGAAACATTCTAAAAATTTCCATTCGATAAATGGTTGAGTTTTTGAAATATTTCGCCATTCGATGAATTGTTTTAGACGAGTTGCTGATGAAATATTTCCGACTTTTTCCATTTATAATTGAGGTGATGCACATCATTACTTCATAATGTACTCTGTTTAACGTTAATGCAACAGCAAAATTAACTATTACAGTGTTTTACTGTACTTTATCAATACTTTTTCTGAAGATCATTTATTGATAGACCCTGTTGTTGGTTGTTATTTGGTTTTTAGGAGCATTAGCAACTAAGGCCATATTGCTCCGGGGATATGCGGTGGTCATTCCCTGACCTTTCCGCATCCTCCGTATTTAGTGGTCACGAGTTCGAACCCTGGTCTAATCAAGAAGCGTGTGCTACACACTGCCACCTCTGCCCACATGGCTACGGAGGCTCCTTGATAGACCCTCTGCCAGTTCCTGACTATTTGTCATCTGTATTGGCGTTCAAACATGCCTATAAGTCTGTAAGGAAACATTTGAGAATACATTGAACAACAATGAAATATTTTTTCAATAAAAATATGGTGAACTTAATGTATTTTTGAATTTGAATGTGCAACCCGTTTTCTTTTTGAACCCTCATTTTAATTTTCATGAACTTAGATTTTTGGTCTAACTATTCATATTAGTTGGGCTGTTGAGAAGTTCTGGAATTAAGGTTTTTCTAGATCCCCTTTTAACAAGACTGTAAACCTTTTATGTCAATAGTCTGGTCAATACAAAATATTGTTGCTTTTTGTGTGAGCGAGCGGGAACAGTCGAGCCAAAACCATTCATTAAAAACCTATTCATTTGTCTCCCTCGCATGGATATGTTACTAGGAAAGAAAAAAATGTCATGTACAATCCGCTAGATGATCTAACAAATATATTTTTACTATTGCTTCACATAAAGTTGGTCTAATAAAGAATTTCGTAAAAACTATGGACAGTAATTGAGATAGCTTTCAGTATTAAAACTAAACTTTTCACAGTGATGCTAAAATCAAAGAAGTTGTACCCGTCTCTTCGCAAATCAGAGGGTTACTGAAAGATGACAATTTTTCAAGGGTGTTCTATCCTTTGGTACTGGACGTTTAGAATTCCTTCAAGAAAGTTTGCGCATGTTCTTTAGAAACAAACATTAGCAGAGGCATATGATGCAAGAAAGCAAGCTTATGCAGCATCAGTTTATGCAAACAACTATAAGTCTTGAGAATTTATTATCATGCCTACAAAATCCTCTAAAAATAAACTTCCCATATAGACTTTTGTCCATCTTGGACAAGTTAGTGATGAACACAATATTTTCATCAAGATATTTCTACCCTGGAGAAATATCCATGGTAGAAATTACCAAGGAACGTGGAAACCCAGTATTCTGGAAGACTATTGCTGGGCATTGATTTGAATGGACTCATGATTATTACAAAAGAAAAGCAAATGAAAGAAAATTGATTGACTACATTTTTATGCATTCATGTAATATTTGCTAATATTTATTTTAAAACTTTCACTAAGTAACGTAACCCGCATTCTTCTCCAAATGTGTGGTTACCAGGCAAAATTTCAATTCAAATTTGAATTCAGCTCATCAAAATCCACGAGATATACTATATTTCGAGGCAAAAATAATCAAAATCTTAAAATTTTTTGTCTAGTAATAAAATTTCAGATACACCGAACTCAATTCATGTTGCAATCGGCAGAATATATTTTGAAGAATATTGTACGTTGTATACAATGGTTACTGCATTAAACAAGGTACTCTTTTTTTTTTGTTATATGATTCATATTTCGCCTTTCTCTGATAACAAATAAACAACTCTTGGTGGATTTTTCTTTTAATTTTTTGGAGAATCGCATCATTTCGAGTTAATGTCAAACATCAAATTCTTGACTGAATCACGCCAGATGATTGCTTCCCCACATGACTAGAACAGTAATTGACTTAACGTAGTTAAGTTTGTCAATTATTGTATTTTTATAAGGACACTGTTCATGAAATAAACATTTGTTATTTTTTTCAGATTACTACAGTAAAGTTTCTACTTATAAATAAATTTACCATTTGTCGAGCAGTACTTTTGAAATTAAACAATCTCTTTGCTATCGAGCTTACTTTTTTCTTGCCCGTATACCACAACTCTCGGTAATTCAACAAAAAACAACAAAAAGCTATCGTTACCACTTCTGTTAATCACTTCGTCAGCACCATAAAGAGCGTCGTCTACTCAGTTAAATAAATGGGTCGTATTGCTGATTCACCGCAGTAGACGATCGCCACTTCTTACCACATAAAATTTTCCGGCTTCTAAGGCACTCTCATTTCCATACATTACGCCTTTAGTAGTTGCCTATTTCAGAAGCAAATTTCTTTTATTTGCTCCGTCATAGACTGAGTTAATTTCACGTCCAATAAACTACTAAGAAATGAGAAAATCTCACCGCCTGAAACAAGGTAGAAATGAAGTAATTAACTTGATGTAAGCCTTAGGCTCGGGTAAATGCTGTTCACTATATCGATATATATATACAGTATTATATACTTTATGCCGAAAGACATTTATGAAGAGAATTTCATCCATAAATCAGACTTCCTCTTTCAATATCGACAATTTCAATTTAAGAAAGCTTACTTTGGAAGCTTCAAGGAACTTCATATTTCACCATTAGCTTGGATACATATTAAAATCTTTCGAAACAAAGAACTAAAGAATTAAATTTTTTAGTTTATTTTCTTTAGGTGTTCTTGGCTTCAACTTCCAAACACTCAAATTATAAAATTTGAGAAAAGCGGAGAGCGTTTATCCCAGACCTACCTTATATATATTAGATACCTTTAGTTTATTATATATATATATATATATATATATATATATCAGGTACCTTTATGCGGAAATATATAAAAAGCACATTTTCAAACTGATTCAGAATTATTCAGTAATAGATATTATAAGTACACCCTCCCTGTTTGCGTTTAAAATGATGCTTGGTAGTGAAGACGCGATGTTATCCAGTACAACTCAATGAAGTAATCCAATGTTTTGTTTACTGTAGATGTCCCATCATTCGGTGTCATAGAAGACAAATTGCAGTATAGTAAGATTTGCACGAGGTGAATAACCAGCTATCTGAAAAATAACAAGAAAGAACTGCCAATACTGCGTAGTTGCAGTATCTGATGCGCTATGAAACTGAAGGCACTATATTTTTTCTGCTGAAACATGAAACGAGGATGAAATATAATGCAGGCAGCAAGACAAATGAGGCTATAAGATCGACAAAATTCCAAGAGCACAGAAGGTTCTTCGGTTCTACGGGCAACCACAGTATGCATTACAATAACTTTCCAATTTCATCATTCCATGAAATCGAACTGCACAAGAAACGCGCAGCCTTTGTCTAGTCTAATAAAGGAGGTAGCAGTCTCATATATTTTCTTCAAAATCATAATGCATGGGGTGTCTATACCTTGTCTTTCCAGTGCCCGAAACATTGCCTTATGCTGTATGGAGTCAAATGCCTTTTCATAATCCACAAATGCCAGGCATAATGGTGTTTTATATTCATTTGCTTTCTCCATTAGCTGTGATATTACGTGAAGGCGATCCATAGTTGAGAATCCTGTCCTAAAGCCAGCTTGCTCTTTCGGTTAATTCTCATCAAGTATCCTTTCTAATCTGTTAGGGATGACCCTTGTGAACAACTTGTAGATGTGGGATAACAAGCTAATTGGTCTATAATTTCCAATTTCCGATTTGTCTCCTTTCTTTATGTAGAAATATTTTGATTGCACTATTCCATTCTAAAGAGTGAAATAATGCAATCAATTAGGGGTCACGCCGTTCCTAATGTATTTTGGGAAGAGTCTTGCCGGTTTCTGCATCATGTTTCTTCCTCTCAATTTTAACAACTCTACAGTAACCTCATCTTCACCAGGGGCTTTCTGATACTTCATTTTCTTCGATACATGTTCTACCTCATCGGGAAAGATATCGGATCTGTCATATGCGTTGCTAATTTGTGATACAGCTTCCCCAATGCTAGCATAATTCCCTCGCTCCTTATATAAATCTTTATAATAGTCTTCTGCTATTTGAATCATGCCTTCACTGTTATATATAAGTACACCATCAGTATTGTTTAGTTTCAGTATCATTTGTCTTTCTGTATTACTGCTCATGACTGCTGATTTAAGTCCTTTGTTTTCCCTTAATGCTTGTTCTTCTTTTCTTGTTTTAAATCTTCTTACGAGTCTCTGAGTCTTTTTCAAATGGCTTTGCATAATTCGATATACACTCAATTTTGTCCTTGTCAGTATTTATCGTGCTCTTCATTTGTCGTCACATCACGACATATCGTTTTTTATTCTTGGATTTCTTTTTACCTATAGGTTTTTCAGGCTTTATCACTTTAGAAAGTTGTTGTATTCGTCGATATCTTGCTCCTGAAAGGTCTGTAGAAGCTCAGACTTGTTCTTAAGTTTCAGTACATTCTGCTTTTTTCCCCTCTTCTGTTGTCTCAAAGACCTTCGTATTATTTACTCGAGTCAGTTTTTCCCTTTCTTTTCTTACATCTATATCAAGTGTGCATCTTACTGTTCTGTGATCATTTACCCTTTCACTCATTTACCATACTACCTTTGCCATTTTTCAGGATGGTAACATAATTTACACTATATATTATGTTAGTGAGGATGAAGTCAATTTATTAGTTGTTAATCCATTTGGGCTTTTCCATGTTCACTTTCTTTTCACCTTTTCCTTTAAAAAAGAAACGGGTGAACACAAATACCTCGAGATTCCGCAAATTCCACGTCTTTTACCTCTTTCATTTCTTTCACGAATTCCAAAATTTCCTATAGTTCCCCTTTCTGTGCTGTTTTTTCCTCTTTCCAAACTTAGCGTTGAAGTCCACATAATGATGGCGTAGTGAGTTTTCTGTTCATCTAGAAGTCTATCAATTTCAGCGTACGTTTCTTCACTGTGATACTGGCCAGAGATGATTGTAGATAGTGCTGTGTGTGTGTGTGTGTGTGTGTGTGTGTGTGTGTGTGTGTGTGTGTGTGTGTGTGTGTGTGTGTGTGTGTGTGTGTGTGTGTGTGTGTGTGTGTGTTGTTTCTTGTACTTTGCTGCTAGGAAGGCAGCAATCTTTTGTATTCTGAAGGCAACTGCTGCTTCCTAATATCTGTCCATGCTACGAAGAGGCGGCCACAACTATGCATGCATCGACCACCGGGCGGCAGGTCAAAAGTGCACATACTGAGAACCCAAGGGAATCAAAAAGAATATAGGGAATTAATAAAGTCCTGCAACATTGGAAATATGCTGAGTTGGCTTTGCATTAGCAACACTCCCCTTTTGTAGGAAAGAACTGGTCTGTAAAGCTAGTAAGGACTTAAGAGTCGGAAACGACTGATATAAAATTATAGTTCGCACGCATGGCGATCAGTTTTTGAATATCTGGGAGGACGAATGGGTCGACATAAATAATTTTACTACTTCGAATGTGAAATGTTTGTAGGGAAATGCCTGCAAATGCCAGTAACTCGACAACAGCCAACATGGGAACTGAATCGTCACGTTTGCAACATCAAGGTTGGGAAGGAGCAGCAGTGCGTATCACATGCTTCTTGATTAGACCGGGGTTCGAGCCCGTCACCACCAAATACGGAGGATGCGGAAACGTCATTCAGGGAATGACCACCGCATATCCCAGAGCAATATGGCCTTAGTTGCTAATGCTCCTAAAAAAAAAAAAAAAAAAAAAAAAAAAAAAAACAAACAACAACATCAAGGTACCTGCCCACCCACCGAAGAGCTGCCAAAAAGCATTGAAACGGTGCCGGTTGGGTGGTGGCATCCGCTGAGAATAAGTAATAATAGTCTTCTCCATTGGTGAAGCGCTACTTATTCGAGATGGTGCAATATCGTGGCAACTCGTTGTATAGGTCTTTACAATATGAAATGTAATTAAAACGATGACATTTGCATATTTTGGTTAGTTTGATACGTATAAAAATGATGCGATTGCACTAACGCACTTACGTCAGCCAACATGGTTAAGTGCTCCCGTTCTGTGGTGTCATTAGTCTACCGTGATTGGCTCAACAGCCATCAAATAACCAGCCAAATGTCACTCGTGGGACAGCCATGTGTGGTCGGCGCCTGGTGAACGCCGTACGTCTCGTCTTGTAATACAGCAGCGGCAAAGCACAGTGGCCCAGATAACTACCCGGTACAAAATAGGAATAGAAAGACCATTATCCCACGGATTATGCGCTAGACATTAGCTCGTATAGACTATGGCAATAGACGGCCATCACGAGTACCCATGCTCACTGCGATACAATAGAAACTGGCCCACGGACCTATGAATCTATCGCCTGTTCTGATGAATCCTTTTCCAAATTCGATCATGCTGATGGGCTTATCTGCATTTGTAGAGAGCAAAGTGAGGCTGTGGCACCTGGAGGCACCGTTGGGCGTTGGTATTCGACACTAGCCCTATGGTTTCAGGAGTTTTTTTTTGCGACATGAACTCGATCCTCTGATCACTCTTAATCAATGACTCGATTGGAATTCTCTTTCTCTTGTCGCCAACCAGATACAGCTCTTCATGACGACAATGCATCCAGACAACTTCGGTGCGTTGTCTTGTCTATCAACAAGGCAATGTACCATATGAAAAGGACCGGCAGGTTTCTACCAGGTTTGAGGAACATCAATGAATTCTCCGTCTTTCCATTACAGCTCAGTTGAGCTGAAATGTCTTAACCCAATTGAGCATGTTTGAAGCTACGACCATCCAGTTTACAATTTGCAGGCATTACTGGACATATCGTGCAACAGGGAATGCCATATAATACCTTTGTGGAGTCCATGCAAAAACATGTACTGGCTGTATTACGGGAAAAGGTATTAAGTAGTTGTTGTTACTTCATGTTATAGATATATATACATATATATATATAGAAATGAAAACTTTAACTAAATATAAAAAATAAATAGAACGAAAATTAGTACAGCAAACATTAGTGGCTGCAAAACATTATCCACCACATCTCTCTCTCTGTACATTAAAAAAAAGCTTTTCCTCCTAGTGATATTTATTCGAGCCAATGGGAGAAGAGGGCGGGGAAATGCGTCATTACAAATGCGCAGGTAAATAATTACAACAAACAGGAAGAGGGAATCAAGGTAAAGGCTACTGCAGAAGGAACGCTTCTAAAATAATTTAGAAAAAGCCAATTAATAGAATATCAAATAACAGAAATTTTAGAATATGCCAATTGGTAGAAATTTAGCGGCGCTCAGACGACAGAACCTGATCCAAAATGTGTGAAATATCACTAAAAACGGAGACGAAAATCAACTACAACACTTGACGGTGATTCAATCGTTGTATCGAACCGTTCATTTGTTGTATCGAAAAGCTGTTTCTTCTCCGTCTTTTGTGTTATTTCACATAATTGGACCTGGTGCTATCATTTTGGCACCGCTAAATTTCAACGAATTGACTTATTCTAAAATCTCCGTCATTTGGTATTATGTTAATTGAATTTTTGTAAATTATTTGAGGAACGTTTCTTCTGCAGTACCCTTTATCTTGATTCCCCCTTTTTGTTACATTACATATTGGCTTATTTTTTTTCGCATGGGAAATGGATTACTGGGCAGAATCAGACACTTGCTGTTGATAATGAAGAGCGGGTACGTGGAAAGTCTATATCTTCAGTCCAGAATGCTAAATAATCTTCATCCGTTAGGAATCCATCTAATTCATAATCTCCCGACGACGGATGAAAACCATTTTGATCTTGTGCTGTCATCAAGCGACTGTGAACTTGATTCAACAGCAGAAATGGCCTTTCAATCTGACCATATGCCAATTTTCATTAACATGTCTTTACCGACTCCAAATTACAATGTCTCGACTCGGGTCCACACTAAGGTAATAACGAGCCCGAAATTAATCAACATTAATAAATGCCTTGAAGCAGCAACTGCAATCCCTTGGAATGCACTTGAGCAGTATGACTTGCCCTGGATCTGTTAACTAGCTGGCTCGTCACAATTTATAACTTTGCAGCCTCAAAGAAAATAAGGATCTCGGAACGCCCCAGAGGATGGTGACCCCTGAGATGAACAACAGCTTTAAGCTTAAACAGCAACTCTGCAAACAATGGAAAAGGACAGGACAAATTTTAGACCGAATTGCATACTCCAAAGCACGAAGAAGCTTCAACCGCCTCAAGTCTCAAGCCACACTTTCTAAAGTCGCCCTATCATATCCAAAGAACCACTTTGAACTCTCCTCAGAGCTTGATCCTGAAGTCTGGATGGACTTTATTGCACGATTTCAGCAAGGTCACTATAAGTCCAGTGATATTTCCATGTTTGATGATGACGTTCCCAGAGATGCACTTGCAATCATCTTAATTACAAGATATGATCTGATATCTGCGATTACTCAATTGCCTGCAACTTTTACTTCAGGGATTGACAAAGTTCCACAATTGATCATTAAATGTTTGAGCCCATATCTAATTGATCTTTTCTTAATGATTTTTAACACAATATTAAAAGGAGAATTTTTCCCTCCAACATGGAATATGTATTCTGTTAGGCAACTCCCAAAAGTTTGCCAGCCAACTGAAGCCAAGCACTTTAGACCCATCTCACGCTCCTCGTGTTTGCTGAAGTTGCTAAAAACATTTATCATGCACATCCTTCCTCACAGGCCTCAACATATTCATTATGCTATGCAGGATAGATCAACAGTTATTAACTTATGACTACCAATTCTATCCTTGAATCGTTTGAGGAGAAAGAATAAATTGAAATCAACTATCTAGATCTACAAGCTGCTTTCGATAGTCTTAACATCCCAGCCTTGCTTACGCTCCTTCAAAATTATTATCACATCACAGGAAATTTATTGAAGTTTCTGACATCCCTTCTTAAAAATACAACCATCCAATTTACTATAGGAAAACAGACGTATAGTAGACAAATACAAGCAGGAGTGCCACAAGGAGGCGTCCTGTCTGTAATTCTTTCCACAGCTATAATTTACCTGTTAATATACAACAGAACAGATATACTGTATTATCATATGCCGATGACTTAAAGCTCTTAACAAAAATAAAATCGGCCGATGAAGCAATAGACATTACAGCAACCATCAACAAGATCTTATCAGAAATACAGAAGTACCTCACGAGATTTAATTTGCAAATTAACCCTGAAAAATCCGCCATCGTGGTCTTCTCACTGAAACCCACACCAACAATAATTCAGCCGGCGATTGAAGGAGTTTTGATCCCCCGCTTCGAAAAGCAAAGAGATCTGGGTGTGATCTTTGACCGAAAACTTAAAATTCCATCTTCATATAGAAGAGCTCCGTGCCAAATTCAATAGGAAACAGGTGGATTGCCAAGCATCACTTGCTATATTTAGAATAGAAATCTGACAAAAATGTATATCAGGACGATGATTTTCGAAGGCATACTGTATTGGGTAGAGTTGTGGGGCTCGACTGTAAGTACAACAATTAAACCATTAAACGTCGCAGAATACTGGCTCCTGAAGTGGACGACCTGGAAGTGTCTTCTCCCACCACAGCAGCAGCACACAACACCGATGGCCAAAGCACTGAATTTAACTAGACTTTCAGCCTTAATTCCGGAAAGAAGACTAATTTGAGCCATCAAAATGATCGCTGGGAGAATCTCAGAGCCCAAAATTTGGGACAGCGTGTATTGGCGGATCACCCAACAAGCTCTTCGCTCCACTCCCAAGCTTATTGCTCTCTCTTCGAGGCTATATCTTAAAGATCGTTGCCTACCTCTCCCCGTGGTGTAGACGGACACTGGGCAGGCTTTCCAGGTGATCGCCTGCCTGGCGACAAAACGGCCAGAAACAACATAATAACACAAACACTGCACAAACATAATATTACACACATTTCTGGCCTTTTACAGAACTCTGTATTCATCACAGAGTACAAAGTCGGAGTTGAACTGACGTTTTCAGGTGCCGTCCTACATAAGATACCCATACATGTCCTTCCTTATCAGAAGCTCCACCTAGTTCAACTCCTGGATGCGACATGTGTAAAATCGTAGAGGACAAGAAGTAAGAACGGTTCATCTTAGATCCGCATATTGTTTCCACAGCCATCAACTGATCTGAGATCGTCCCGGCTCGACAACAGTCTCACGGAAAACCCAACTGAAGAATCTTGTGTTATTCTAATTTATTTTATTATTATTATTTGTAATTTGATGTATTATTATAATTTTTTGAAGTTAATATAATTTGCTTGATGTTATGAACACATAATTGTCCTCTGCTTTACTCGTGTTTAAGCTTTGTACTTACCCTATATTATATTTCAGGCGAGATGGTATATCTCTCGCTACTTGTTAACTGGCTTTAGTGCCATGAAGGGTTTGTAAAGTTAGCGTTCCTGCGTGTACCTATGAACTTTACAATAAAGATCATATTTATTCCATGCTACTGGAATTTGTTTTATATATTTTTTATTTTAATATATATATATATATATATAGATAGATCATATTCGCTCCGTGTGATATTGTCAGTTATCTTTTTGTTTTGTATTGTGATTTTTCATGTGCTAGCTTACTTATTAGCATGCTTTGAGTACCGAAAACTCCCCGGGAAAGAGTCAAGGGAAAAGTTCCCTCGTAATTAAAAAATATTCTATTTTTAATCGAGAACAGACTATAAACAGAAAATTTATCGGTTAACCCATTTGGACATAAGTTTATCTATTCATGATCATGAACTATACTCGTAATGATTAAAATGTACACGAAAAATCGTTGTAAGTAAAAGTAGGTCAGAAAGAGTAAAAATGAAAACGGTGGATTCAGATTTCTTTATGTACACTGTCTCTTTGGTCTCCCGATTAAATCAAAATTGCAGTTTCTCTAATGATTAGTGACATTCCAGAAAGCAAGTAAATGTTCCATAAGTAAATGGGAGTTTATAAACAAAAGGAAATTTCTGCTACCCGCGCCGTCTCTTTTGGTTTAAGCTCATGCCTGATGAGCCAGAAAATCTTCGAGTTCCAGTTGTACGTCGATTTATCATCAGATTGCATGAAAGAAATTCTGGTGATTGATTTTATTTTTCTTGAGTTAGCTCTGATGCTGCATACACAGACCTTTTTTTTATTTCTTTCTCCTTCTTTTGGACAGTGTTTAGTTTTATTTCAGTGTGATCTAACTTTCTAAAAGCGATATTATGGTTCCGTTGTCTGTTCGAGTCTTTCGGCAGGATCATCTTTTGTGCATTTAAACTGAACTGTGTGAACCTTCTCACCTGCTGAAATAAATGCAACCCTCAACTTTTGTTGTATTATTGTATCAAGGAAAGTCTGGATAACTTTATCATTCTCCTTTATACAACTACCGACTATTCACTTTTTTTCCCAGAAAATACCTTTTTATTTAAGTTGATAGCATTTATTTTGTATAATTTTAATTTTGCACTATAAATATTGACTCAGTTCAACGCTTTACGTCAAGTCGGATGACTTCTGCTGATATTGCATCTTCTCTACTTCCGGAATTGGCATGAAATGTTCTGACTCCCACAGACAGTGTCAAATTCCTAGGAGTAATCCTTGATGCCAACCTCACCTATAAAAAACAAATCCAAGCTCAGTATTCCAAAGCCCTGAGAGCGTTCTGGGGAATGAAAATTGATCTGTGCAAAACGCACAATAAGCAAATAATCAAGAAATAGAAATCAGATACCACCTGTAACTTACTTCTGTAGTGTGCTCTCCTATTCCGTGGAGGTTTGGTCAGCGGCACCACCCACCAGCCTCAGGAAACTGTGAGGCTTCGAATTCTGGGTGCTGAAGTGGGCCAACTTGTGGTTTAACCAGATCTACACGACATCTAAATCTGCACTCTGCTCCAACCTGCAATACAATTCACAGTTCACAGAGCCCATGTGCTAAAAATAAAGTCATTCCTGCATCTGTGTTCAGCTAAGCAGGATCACATCAACATCTGGAACACAGTTGGTTGGCGTTTGCCAGGCAGACACCAGACATCTGCGTTGTACCCCCTCCTTGTGCTCAAGGTTCCAGCGGTTACAGAATTTCAAGAGATACTTCCCAATTGTGACTCTAGACTAACAAGCCAGAGGAACAAGGGGCACAACATATTACACAACACATGACCCACACACTTTTAAACCTCTGGCTTTGACAGCGTATACAAAGTATATCCAAAGTACTGTCCTCGATACAAAGAACATTCGCGGAGATGGGGTAAATCCCTGGTGCCGTTAGACCCAAAAATACTCTGTACTCTCTGTGACTCTAGACACTCAACATCGACATCGACCTGTGGACTATAAACAAGGCATATCGCGATGGCATCTTGTCCTATCTTGCTGTTTGTAATGGACATTTATGTAAGTGCCGATCTTAGTTAGCCGATGTCATTTCATGTTCTGCTCAACTTGTATTCCTTTTTCGTTGTAATTACTACTTCATTTTCACATTTTGATTATCATCTTTGTTTGAATCTATTAATTATTATTTAGTTATTTATTATTATTTTTTTTTTCTATTATAAAGCAAAATCACTTGAATAAACAACGAATTGTAAGATTCCTCTGGCTTTCTGTGTAAGGAATCACAATGTATAAAATTTATGTTAATAAAGAATCTTATTATTATTATTTAGAGAGAATTAGAATATACAGAATAATATAAATTCCCATAATCTTCTGTTCTTGTGTTTCATGAAATTCATACTTTATTATTATATTTCCAAGAAATCTGCGAAACTGCGAAAAGAAATAAACCTCCAAAAATATCCCTGTATCTTTTATGGAACTAATCAGAACTAATTTACATTCTGGCCTGCAAAAATAACCTTGCATTATCCCAAAAATATCCCATTTACAGAGTCTGCACGGTAGCACAGTGGTATCGTTACCGTACTCCCCACACCGGGTGTAAAAGGTCCGGGTTCGAAGCCCGTCGATGACGCGAGGAACTTTAATGGGCTTTTTTCACTCCGTGGCTGAGTTAGTCGGTCTCAGGCGTAGATAGCAAGGCTTTTCTCCCCAGTAACCGGGGTTTTTTCGTCCAGCAAAATAGGCAAATCTACCATAGAACATACTTAATTTACAGACATATTACCCATATGGATATATGTAAGAAATTGCCGGGTGAGCCTAATATAATATATATATATTTTTTTTTTCTACTACATTAGAAACAACTGTTAAGGGATGTTCCGTGAAAGTAAGTGGCTCATCAGTTATCATTCGTTTAGGTAAGTCTGTGTTCGGCGATTTTAACAAACATAGGGTACATAATGTTTAGGATCAGATAACCACCGGTCAATCCCCACATCCACCATAAGTATTGTGAAGAAATACAGTACCACTGTAAAAGCCCGAAAAGTGTTGTGAATATTATTGTGTTGGATTCTGTTATTGTGTTCTGGCTTTTGGTCTTAGGGACCCTGATGGACCCCCATCTTGCCCATACATACTGTCAGCAGGTAAGCCAGGCTGCCCATTATTCTCTGCTGTTCTCCGCCAGGGTCGCCTGAGCTTCCTGGACGGCGACCAAGTAAAATAATAAATAAAATAAAAATAAATAAAAAAAATTGCAAAGGTAGGGATAGGGGGTTTCAGTCAAGGGAGAGGGGAATAGACAGTGGTTTCGGGGATGTAGATAGAGGCAACCCCAAAGAAAGGATGGAAATGACTCCATCAGGCGAGTGGGTCCAGGGATTGGAGTAAAAGTACGCTAGGTAGGAGAACCCAATGTGAATCATGGAGGCCCAATGTTGGCCTCCACCACATTGTGAGCCCAATGTGGTGGAGGCCAACGGTCTCTGTCGTGGTGAGTCGAGTTATGGATTTCTCTTGAAGGGAGTTGCCCAGGTCTTGAGATTTCCAAAGTCCAAATCGATTGATGTCATAATCCAAATTGTCGTTTCTCAACTCAGTTATTGGTTTTAGGTGTCAATCGTGTCTTGTTTCCAGTGAAGGGATAGGCTAGATGGCCTCAAAATCTAAATCAGGAATGTCACAGTCCAATTGATTGATCTTGCCTGCAGGTTTAGTTGTAGATATCAGCCCGATGGAACTTGGATGCGAGTAGTGAATAACTCAGTTCAGTTGAGCCTCAATGAGGTTAGTGGTCGATGCTACTGGGGAATGATGCCCAGAATCTGTCTTAAGTTATTGTTCTTTGTGGTTTTATAGACTCCTTACTGTTACAGTTCTTCGTCTGTTGAGGACGTCCTGTGCAAAAGTAGTGAAGTATTTATAATTGTCATGAATCTGAATTAGTATATGTTCTTGGTCATTTGGCAAATTAGTAATCTTTGTGAACAAAATGGATCTAAAGTCTTCGTAATCAGGACAGTCATACGTTATGTGGTGTCAAGATTCGTAGGTGCCATAGTGGTATTTTGAAATAAATGGTTTACTTTCCAGGGCACAGTGTGGCTTCCGAAGAAACTGGTCCATTTTTGATCATTTAATTAGATTATAAACGTGCATTCGTGATTTTATAAAATCCGGGCATCTAGTGCCAGTTTTCTTTGATATCGAATATTAAAAGGCGATTTTACATATTACGTTACTGGTGATTTGACATATTATAAGACCTCCCTAACATTGGTCTTAGGGATAACCATTCCGTTTTTATTAAACACTCCTATTTAATCGCCCAGTTTCAAGTTCGTGTAGTATCCACACTCTTGAGTGTTTGCCAAAAACAAGGAATCCCACAAAATTACTGTGTCCCGAATTTCGCAATCAAAATAAATTTTACAGCAAAAACTTCTCTACGTTAATGATGTTACTATATTTTGTCATTCATGCAATATGAGGGTCATTGAACGGCAACTGCAAAAGTCATAAATTATCTTGCCTCGTGGAAATATCCAAAGCCTTTATTTTGAAGCAAATGAACCAACTCTGTCTCTACGACGTAAGCAGTACCTTAAAGTACACTTTCGAATTGAAATCTCTGTCCGAAAATGTCACGTGGATATCAATTTTTTAGTCACGATGGGAAAATCTGTATAATACCTAACTGACTGGAAAGTGTTGTTAATTTTGCATATCTCAACATGCTTTCCTCGATCGTTAATGGTTTGAAAAAAGGTACATTAAGAGTGTATGCTGTCAATCCGCCCACATCACACCGTAATCTTTAATGGGTGGAAAGTGATTCCTCAATATTCATATAAGGTAAGTGACATGTGGAAAAATTTATATGAACAAAATTCGGTAATTTGGGCCTATCATACATCTATAAATGCGAAAGTGCGCTTCATTTCTTCGTTCTGTTAAATAACCATTTTGTATCCTGCGCAACCTTGTCAATCATTCACTAAGCGAAATCGCCATTGCTTTGATAGTCTGGTGGTTCCGATCGATACAGACGTTTGATTTTATAGGGAAACAGGTGGAGGCCCTACCTTTAAGAGTTTATGTATCGTGCTGCAGGATATACTAGTGCTCGCCATACATGAGATCTACGGCTAGCACTAGATAACCACAACGAACCAATAATGGCTACCGCTAGATAACCTCAACGAAAAGTCCCACAATATATTGATAAAATGCTGAAAAGCGATTTTTGATTCGTTGCTCGAGTTATTAATTTTTAAAAGTGGCGAAAGGACTGTCATTATCTAATCGGCAATGATTATGAGCTTGTTGCTCATAATAAGTTCTTTGAATCGCTTCTTGTGTTGCTGATGAACAACCATTTCTGACCTTAGTAGTAAGGTGATATTGTAAGGAATTGCTTCGAACTGCCTACAATTACTCTAAGGAATTTAGAAAAAATTCCGTACAATATTTAGTATGGTTCTTCTCGAACAAGGAGGCTGGAGATATTTTTGCTGTCATTGATACTCTGAAATGCTGCAACACCACCGCAATATGCTTGCAATGAAGTTTTAATTAAAATTACTCTATCTTTATGCAACATTTTAATCGAAAGTGACTGGAATTTTTACGTAAGTGCACTTAAGGCTTTTATCTTTATGACGAAGAATAAGACCACGACGAGCAGAAACCAAATTCTCCATCCCAAAATTATTGCTACAAAGAAAGCAGAAGTTAATTTGTGTATTCGGATAGATGAATCGTTTAGTGGTGATCTTAATTCGAACTAATTTTTATTGTTTAAAAAAAGTCCCACAATCTTTGATTAAAATGCTAAAAAGCGATTTTAAATTCGTTTCTCGATTTATTAATTTTTAGAACTGGCGAGTGGATTGTATAGTATCTCATTATCTAACCGGTAATGATTAGATCTGTGGAGCACAAGCACAATAAGAATCTCCCACATAAGGTTCAAAACCATTAATTTAAATGTAATATAACTGTAATGTTATATACTAGAATTGGAAGAAACGAAAAGTTTCTTCTAACGAAAAGTTTTATTTACAAGATATACATGAGAAATCACACTCTAAATTTAGTAAACGATTTTTGAAAGAGTTTTCGATAAAATTCTCTGTCTTTTTAAAAGATGATGAAAGCATTAACATTTTTTGGGGAATGAAAGAGGAATCCTCTTGTAGCAGTAGGGTTTTTTAGGAGCATCAGCGACTAACCAACGCCATATTGCTCCATATTTACCGTCTGTAAAAATTGCGTGTGTATGGTGTAAGGTATGTTAGTGTCTAACGGCTCCTGGGATTTCTCCAATCTCCGCGGGTGCACATTGTATCGGGGCCAGAGATTTGAAGAATGTGGGGGTCATGTGCTGTATATTGTGTTGTGCCCTTTGTTCCTCCTGTCTATTAGCCGTCGAGCCCCTAGTGGAACCCGGCGTTACCACACCGTGCCACGGGGAGGCTGACCGGGTGCACCACTGATGCTAGAGTACTCTGGCGGGTCCTACCACCTACTTTCCTGGGAGTTCAGTGGGTAGGACTAGATTTGAGAATGAGATGATCGCTGTTTCTTGAGCAACGGTTGTAATTTTAACAGAGTGTAGGGTTGTTCGCCGATAACTTGTTCTAGGGCCAAATAGGTCGGGCAATAATTTTGATGTATTTAGATTTAGACCTGTGGGGCATATATATACACACATATATTAAAAAAAAAAAAAAAAAAAAGTTGTGCAAGAGAAAAGTAAGGCAGAAGACTGGAGGGTAGGAAACAGAAGAAGGGGGCCGACAGGGAAGATGGCCCCTGATGACAGTGTGGCATGCCCAGTGCCTTACCAGAGAGAAGAGTGGGGCGGACAAAAAAAAAAAAAAAAAAAAAACATCTCCCCACAGAAGTGTAAGTGTAAGTAAGTGTAAGTGTTTTCAGTGTCAAACGGCACCAGGGGTTTCCCCCATCTCCGCGTTGCTTTTATTGTGGGTGTACCAGTTCACTGGGAAGGCCAGAGATTTAAAAGTGTATGGATTATGGAAGTGTGGTGTTTTGTACCGTTGTTCCTCTGGCCATTTAGCCGCTGGACCTCTTCTGAGGCCCAACGTTGTCCCACTTACGCCCCGTGGAGGCAGACCAGGTACCCGATAGTCTTTAGTTCACTCTGGCAGGTCCTGCCACCTAATTTCCTGAGATTTCAGTGGCTAGGACCTTAAAAAAAAAAAAAAAAAAAAAAATTTTTTTTTTTTTTTACACATATATGTATAGATATATGTGTGATATCTCTCGATTGCGTAGGGTGATGTCGCTTGAATAGGGATAGACCGAAATATGGGCGTCAGTTAATTTGGATTCATTGAATTTATGTGTGTGGGGGAATTCGCTTGTGTAAAGATAGAGAAGGGGGAGAGAATGAAGACTGGGGGGTTAAAGGAGGAAGGATAAGGCCAATAGAGTAGGAGGCCTCAATTTGGTGTCAGCAGGGCATGCCCATGCCCTGCCAGAAGGAAGAATGGGGGTGGCGTGGAGGAGAGGAAACAGTATGACCGTCTCCTCCCCCCTGCCGGGATGGGATAGAAAGGGCCGGACAAGGGAGCCGGCACAGGTCGCCAATATGGCGTGTGTGCAGCCTGGCTGCAGAGTGGTGGCTAGGCCAGCAGGTTCAGGACAGCATCATAACACTGGCCCCACCAGGAGGTACATACAGGGACAAGGTCCCTACCGACTTGTTCAGAGATCGGTTGAATGCCGGCGTTGGTCATGGGATCAAGGTCTCATCCAGTTTGGTCGTGGTCATGGTCCTTCTATTTCCATTTTGGGTGGTCATTCTTGGTATGTGGTCACTTTCACTGTTTGTTCTGTTATCTGGGCGTCGATGCAGTGTTGTCACTCCTGCATATGGTGATTGTCACATTCTAGGGTAGTTCGTTGGGTAAATTACATGCGCTGTCGGTCCAGTTGACAGGGTGTCCGTGTTTGATTGTGATGTTCGTGGGAGCAAAGTCCCGTCCGATATCGTGGTACTTTGAGCTTTTTGGTACAGTTGACAAAGTAATGGCACTCATGAGAGCAGAGTCCCGTCCGATGAGTTGTAGTTGTAGTCAGGTCCTGCATCAAGCCTGGGGAGGTTGGGTCATTGCCCTTAGCCGGGTAAACAGCTCATGTGCAAAGCACGAGAGGGCCTTGTAGTGCTCCTCCTCATGTAATATAAGGTGCTCCCGTTCCTTCGGATTAAAGCGTATCTTTGTGATGAAATGACATCTGATGTCCTCAAAGAGGGGACAATCGTGCATTAGGTGTGACCATGTTTGGTTTTCTCCGCAGTGGCATAATGGGGAATCCCTGATGCCGAAGGTTGACAGCTTGGCATTAAAAGAGCCATGCCCTGTTAGAAGAAAGGTGGTGTAGAGCCCCGGTGAGAACCAGTTTGGCTGTTCGGGATACACTTGGGTAATGTCCGGGATGAACTTCCGGGTTATCTCACCTTTAGTTGAGTCCGCCCATCGGGACTGCCAGGTTTGTTGAAGATATTTGGTTAGTCGTTTCTTTTCTGCGTTGCTGTTGTTGGTCGGGTCTGTGGTGAAGCCAATGCAAGTTACACTGTTCCCTCTTGATAGTTGATATAGCATGCCACAGCGGACAATCTCCAGGTCCAAGGGTAGGAGCCCTACAAGGGCCTGCAGTGCGTGTGAGCTGACCGTGCAGCATGCTCTGGAGACAGTGAGTAAGATGCTGCGCTGTATCGTTTCTAGCTTTCTTTTATTGACTGCGGTGGTTGCTTTTTTAAACCAGATCCCTGCTGCATAGCTGATGGCTGGAATGAAGAAAGCCTTGTAAAAGAGGACAGAAGTGGTTGATTTTCTGTTTGCTGGACGAAAAACCAGAGTTCGGGGTGGGGGGAGAAACATGCTATCCTCGCTTGAGACGGACTAACTCCGCCAAAAAGGCCTATAAAAATTCCTCGCATTAATGACGGGATTCGAACTCAGGTCTTTTCCACCCGGTGTGAGGACGATGTAACATTCCTGAATTTCGGATTATCAATATGGATTTGACAATGTCAATATCCAACAATTATTTTAACAATCCCAAAAAATTATTACTAAGAAAATGGTCTCTCGATTGTAGCGCAAACGGCACAGAGAACGAATTCGAATATTTCCATTAATAGCAATATAAAATATGAGAATAAAATAATATTAAGTATAGTTTAATATTGTAGTATGATGCTTCCACGTACGGCACACGCTTCTTGATTAGACCGGGGTTCGAGCCCGTGACCACCAAATACGGAGGATGCGGAAAGGTCAGGGAATGACCACCGCATATCCCCGGAGCAATATGGCCTTAGTTGCTAATGCTCCTAAAAAAAAAAAAAAAACAAATAACAAATAAATAATAACAAGTTATCATTTAACTATAGGATCATAACACGTTCCATTATCAAACGACAACTTACTGTATGTAGACCTCCTGGAAGCTTTTATCAGCTTTTAAGAAGGCAATGCCAACAACAAAGTCGACTTTCTTTGTTACTGACGTTTCTAGGTAACCGATGAACTGCCATTTCATATTTGTTGTCAACAGACTAATTACCAGTAGGAAGCCACGCTACCATTTGGTAATTGGAGGGGAGGTGATGTTGCCCGCGAGAGAAAATAACTAATGTGCGGCGTACATTAGTCGTGACAGGATGACGGACACTGTCCCTGCTGAGATGAACTGGAGTATGTTGTTTTTCTCTATGAACAATTTTTATTAAGCCAGGTTAATTCCCGTATTGCGCGTCACGCCCTTCAGGAAGGGATGACTAAGACGACGGCAGCCAGCAGCTGGGTGATGAAGAAATTCATAAGCGAGATGTCTCGTTAGTGATTATGGATGTATGAAAATAACAGTCAATTGGGCGGATTGTTTTCTCTGACATGTTTCTAAGAGTCATTTAGTACAGACAACGCAGTCCGAAAATACTTTGTGGATTTCTTTTAGAAGTTGACTGTAGCAGTTTTAGCGTGCCGTGTGTGTTGTGTGCGTGGCCGCCCATGCCACGCAAATATTCCCGTTTAGTTCAAACCCATTAGTGATAAGTGTATTCCAGAAAAAGTGACATTTTATAAGTTAATTGTCCCATTTAATATGGAACTTTTTTTTACAGAAAAGTATTTTTATGGCCTTTTTCAAAGTGCAAAAATTATTTAGGAACTGGAAAGTCCCCGAAGGTTTGAAAAGAAGCAAATTATTTTGGAGGCAGTGGTTACTTTAAAATCTGTACCACTTTATTCATGACAAGGGATAACGAGTTTCCTCAAGTTAAAAAAAGAAATCATTTCGTTTTAAATATTTAAATAAATTTTCTGTTTATACTTCTCTGACCTTCCGTGATTGTCCCAACCACGGAAGGTCAGAAAAGTTTTACTTTCATTTGTTACTTGAACTCTCCTAACCACCAATTGCTTGAGGACTATTACTGAGTTTTATCTACATCTACTCGATATTTCACAAACTTCCTTTGTAAGAGGTTTTATTGCCATTCTTACACAGTTGACTGGTGCTGGGATCCTTGGCGCATTGGCACTTCATTTGGAATTTATTCTTGGGTATTATTGATGCTTTCGATCTCCGGGGGCGTAGCCTGATTCTCCCCCCCCCCCGGAAATTCGAAGTTTTCTTCCAG